>NW_023270615.1:3044184-3142442 GCF_011800145.1 Mirounga leonina | reverse complement strand
CGAGCAGGGAGCCCGATGCGGGACTCGATCCCGGGACTCCAGGATCACGACCTGAGCCGAAGGCAGTCGCTTAACCAACTGAGCCACCCAGGTGCCCCAAACACAGCCTTTCTTATCTTCCATATCAGAACTTCTCTCTCCTACTCGATGAGAAGTAACAATGATTATGATAACAATAAGCTTATTCTTCTGTGACCCAACATAGAACAATCAGGAAAGAATAAGGACTTTGGAATCAGAAGTCTCTGGGTTGGAATGCCTACTCCGTGGCTTGAGGTAGTTCATTTTCCCTCCGTGAGTCTCAGTTTATCCACCTGTAAAATGAATTTAATAACTGCCTATGTCATAAGGAAGGTTTCAGAATTTTTTTGTATAAGGTTTCAGAATTTTGAAAGATAACTAACATAAAGCACCTGTCATAGTGCTGGGAACATAGTAGGTACTCGGTGAACACCAGTTCCCTTCCTCAGTGTCTGTGTATGCACATCCAAAGGCTGGGACCTGAATCAAATGGCTCCAAACCAAGGGTACTCAAAGTGTGGTCTCTGGGTCAGCACATCAGCATCCCAGGGAACTTACTAGAAATAGAAATTTTTGAGTCCCACCCCAGAGCTATTGAGTCAGAAGCTCTGGTATCCTGCATTAGCCCATTGAAGCCAATTAGAATTACCAATTCATAAGCATAGGGAAGACGGAAACCACTATATCGCAGTATCAAGTGCATATTTCAGCTACATAGTAGCTGCTCAATAAACGCTTATGACAAATGACCATGTTAGTGAGTGCTTCAGTGGATAATGAAGTGAGTGCATGCATTCAAGTCCTCCTTTTCAACCCTGATGTACCAAGGACACATTATCCAATCTGGTGTGTGGTAGGATGAGCCAGTGATGTGAATGACTGCAGTATAAGTTGGGAGCCTCATTGTTTGGGCTCCACGGATAGGTAGGTAATGACATGGGTGGGTAGGTAGAAAATGACTGTTTCATTTTTGGTTTGAGGTAAAAAGAAAGCACTTTTAAAGGCCAGAACAGATGTACTTGGCGTGGGCATTTGAGAAGAAACTAACCGTTAGATTTCATAATGGTATCGTGAAAAGAATGCTACTGTAATATGTGGGAGGGCAAAACATAGCCGCAAACACTTAATGTCATGAGCTACTTTTTCTAGAAGAGTCTATCACAATCCCTTTATAAAATGGAAATAAAAATAGACCCATCTTAAAGACTAGTCATGGAGGGTCAATGAAAATACAATGTATGGTACATAGTAAACACTCAACAAATGGTTGGCTACTATTATATTTATTTTTATAACTTGAATTATTCAAGGTATCAACTAGCTCCATGCTAGGAATACAGTGTGCATTAAATTATTCCTTTGAAGGAATAAAAGAAGACAAGAAGAAAGTACCAAATCCTAGTTCTAGCACCTTATCTGTTTTCCTTTTTCCACCACTAGGCGACACCACTGACCTATCATAAGCCACTCTTCTCCACTAGACTTCAACACAGCCAACCTTACCCATCACTGTTGATTAAGGAACAACAAAAAAGAGGTCTATTCTAGAAAGTAACTATCCTAAATTATTCCTTTGTTTGAGTCTCCTTATTTCTCTGAATCGCCACTGGCTGTTTGGTATAAATTTATTCTTTCATTTCAGCGTGTACTGGAAAAGAGTCCTTGTTACTCAGGGAACCGATTCAGCATTTACCTACATTGATAGGAAAGGGGCATTCAGACCCACTGTCTCTCTTTTGTAGAGGTTTCTTCTGTCACAAGAAAAGGGAGCAATTTTCCTTTAGCTTCACAGCCTGCTTTTCTATGACAAGTTGATGTAATGCAGTAATTAACCATTAAAAGATTGCATGTGATTCACAGGAGTGTTACAGACAAATTAATTTAAACAAAGGTCAGGTCTCCAAATCAGCAAAATAACTCTGAAAGCGGGAGAAAGAGAGAAAATAAACAAGAAAAAAGGTAAGGAACAGCTGCTATTAAAAGTAACACCAGGCAGCTAAAACTGGTCTGAATACATTCCTAAAAATGTAATTAGCCAAATCCTTCCAGAAATTAAACCATCAAAATGACATTATAGTACACTTAAAAAATGTATTTACAGAGTGAAAGAGCAGTCATCCTAGCATATCGCTATGTCCTGAGGGTTTCCCTCCTCATGAAGAGAGATGCAGAAGAGAATTTGATGTGCCACAAAGAAAGTTCAAATTGTCACAGACGTATTTTGTGAGATGCTGGTTCTTAATTCCCTCAGATGGGCTGAAGTGGAGAGGGAATGAACTTAATAGGGCTGTTTTGTGGTTTCTTTGTCATCTTATGGGAAGATTAAGGTGACTAGAACCAAAGTCAACCTATCAGCTTTCCAAATACCAGCACTTCTTGAAGGGCTAACAAGAGAGGTGCCTAATTCTACCAGTTTCCTGGAGCTCACTTCTCAGAAAGATGGGCATTGAAACTTGGGTTCCTTCACAAGGTAAGAGTCAACCGACCTCGTCCTACAAAAGGATTTCAATAAAACGTAGTTGCCTGCCTATGACTTTTGAAGGTCTAGAAATGTACACTTGGTATTTACATAAGATGCAGTAACACAAGAATTTATTCAGAATGCCTTCTGATAATTTGCTCATTTCCCAAAGGTGAATGTGAATGTAAATGAGAGGTCCCCAAATAAAGTTACAGAGGTACTAGAAATACCACATGCAAATGGAGAGCCACAGGCATTCTGATAACATATAAAAGACTTTTTTTATTGGCTTTTTAATGATAAATATGCATTAGGAAGTTACTGGAAGGAAGTGTGGTGATACTCAGGCAGTGAGGACTGAGGCAGGGATTCTGAGGAACAGGTGGGCATATGGAAAAGGGAAAGGTGTGCAAAAACTACCGACACAAGAAAAGGCAGAGAGCCATGAAGTGATACAGACAATCCATGGTGTGATCCAGAGAGGCTTCCAGAATTCACTAATGCAGCGCGTGGTTATTGAAGCTCAGGAGGAAAGTGGTGACAATGTGTAGCTGGAGAGAGCAGGCTCTGTGTCTCCAGCTGAAGAGAGGAGAGCAGGGAGCGGGGGAGACAGGCTGCCAGGGCAAGAGCCCGAGTCCCCAGCATGTGTGGTGACTGAGGAGTGAAGGCGGGGGCTGCTGTGATGTTTTGTGTCCAAACAGGAAAGGCCTCAAAGACTAATTATTTTATGCTGTTCAGGACTATACACATGACCTGTTATCTCCCGCTGCTGGGTGGCCCTGCCTACTCTTAATCTGAGCTACGATTATTAACGGTTGGAAATATGGAATATTCACTGTTGGCCAAAACGCACGAAAGCAGATAAGTAAGTTCTGAATCATAAATTAAGGTTCTACTTTTCCTTGATTTATAGAAAAAAGTCTGGGACTGAATAACACAGCCTTGGATACCAAAAGCAACTACCTCGTTGGGTAAACGGTCTCCAAAGATAGCCACCTTCAATCTCTTCCCGCTGTCCATGTACATGCTCCTCCTCACATCAAGAATTGGGGCCTAGGGGCACCTGGGTGGCTCAGTGAGTTCGGTTTTGGCTCAGGTTATGATCTCAGAGTGGTGAGATCGAGCCTTGCCTCAGGCTCCATGATCAGCATAGAGTCTGCTTGTCCCTCTCCCTCTGCTCTTCCCTCCACTCTGTCTATGTCTGCCTGTCTCTCATAAATAGCTTTTAAAAAAAGGCATAAAAAGTTGGGGTCTAATTCCCACCAGTGTGCTGGAACTGACTGGTACAGGTTAATGAGAGACCGTTATAAAATTGGGGGAAAATCTGCAAACCCACCATTTGCAAATTAAACACAGCCATTACAAAAATTAAATTACATATTTTACATTAAATAAGTTGTATCAAAAACAAAAGTCAAATTCTGAAATGCATCCCTTCATAATTATTTTATTATCTGTTACTATTATCTGTGCTCTTTACATTATTTACATCTATAGTATCTGCATGGCAGAAATGCTATATAATGGGAGGCTTCTGCACATCTCTTCCCCCTTTGTACTGTTTGACACATTAAATTATAATATATTTAAAGGCTAAAATTTGATGATTTGATATATGTATACATTGAGAAAGGATTCCCATAATCAACTTTATTCATACATCCATCACCTCATATAGTTAGATTTTTATCTTTTTTTCCTTTTTTTCCCCTTGGTGAGAACAGTTAGCACCAAATTCCAATTATACAATAAAGTATTACCAACTATTCCCAACACTGTTTTGATGATATCACATTGGTGCTTTCAAATCAGCCACAGTAAGAGTATTTACAGAAATTGGCAAACACTACACATCAAAGCTTGTTTTATTGTTTTATTACTCCTCTAGAGCAGGTTGGCAAACTACAGTCCACAGACCCAATGCAGCCCACTGACTGGTCTTGTAATGGCCCATGAGCTAAACATTTTCAAATAGCTGCTATTTGAATTCCTATAGAATATCCTCAATCTTGCATCTTGGACCACAAAGTCTAAAATATCTACGATCTAGCTCTCCACAAGAACAATCTGCCAGGTCTGGACTTAAGAAAGTAATAGAGAAGAAGGTAGCAGGAGGGGAAGAATGAAGGGGGGGAAATCGGAGGGGTAGACGAACCATGAGAGACGATGGACTCTGAAAAACAAACTGAGGATTCTAGAGGGGAGGGGGGTGGCAGGATGGGTTAGCCTGGTGATGGGTATTGAGGAGGGCACATTCTGCATGGAGCACTGGGTGTTATGCACAAACAGTGAATCATGGAACACTACATCTAAAACCAATGATGTAATGTATGGGGATTAACATAAGAATAAAAAAATAAAAATAAAAATTAAAAAAAAAGAAAAAGTTAAAATGAAAGTTAAACTTCAAAGCATGTTGTATCTCTGGCCATCCCATGATGAACAGCCCATGCACAAAACCCAAAAAACCCTGAGGACATGATCTTCCAGGATTTGAAAACTATTCTTTAATTTGGCAAAGAAGTCCGTCATGTTGTTGCCAAGCAGGTGAAGTTCAGAAAAAAGCTTTTGTTGTTTCACTTTCTTGTTAAGGAAAACAAAAATCTCAACTATATTCTTGTTGAAACCATACCTGTTCATCGACTGCTATGCAAGAGTTACACAAAAATTAACTAATTCATTCATGAGATTTAATCGATGATATGGTTATTTACAAAAAAGAGAGTTTTTTTTGTAAATTGTGTGCTATATATTATTTATAACAGTAATGTGTGTGTGTGTAATTTTTTCCCCAGACACCTACCAGCACACCACTGCTAATTTCCCTTGTCATCAGTCTGGGCTGATCCCTGAGGCTTAAATGAACAATAGAAAATGGCAGAAGTCATACTCTGAGATGTTTTAAGTTAGGTCCCAAGAACTGCAGCTGTCACCTGAGTCTCTCAGAAAGCTCGCTCCTGTGGCTCTCTTGGAACCTAAGTGTCATGCTGGGAGAAACCCAAGCCAGGCGATGGTCAAAACTGAGCTCACACTTAACCGCCATCCGACTGTTAACCGCATGAGAAACCCCAAGCAAGCTCTGCCCAGCTGAACCCAATAAACCCATAGACCAGGAAAAATACTAATACCTTATTTTAAGCCTCCAGGTTCTTGGAATGGCTTGCTACACAGGAGCTCATAACTGGAACACCATTTCATTGTGAGGAGGAGGCAGGAAGAGGGGAGCCAACTGGACCTAACACATCATGATGTTAAGAATCCTGGCTCAGGGTATTGCAGCCCTGTTTTGTTCCAGGCTCTTGGAACAAAAGCAGGTGCAAGGACATGTTGGGGGGGGGGTGGTGAGAACAAAATGTAAAAATGTAATAAAAAGGGGGGAATGGTAATGAATCATACACATCCACCTTTGCCTATAAATCTGAATCCCACAAAGCCACTCTCCCACTAGAGATGCAGCAAGTAAAATGCCATCAGGTGGGGCACTGACATTACCTTGTTCATTCACTACCAATCAACCATATCTGGGCTTCCTGGAACAGCATGCAGTTCCTTCCACAGCTTGCTCACTTTCTACACTGAGCCAAAGAACCATTTTTTGAGGCTAAGCATCACTTACATTTCCCACAGCCTCGTTGCATCTTATCTCATTATCTTATTCTCGCTGCACAGTTGCCCAGAGAAGTCAGTGGGGGATTTCTGGGCCCTGAGGAGAGGTTTACCCCCCAGGGCAGGCTCCATGTTTTCTCTACCTTCCTTCCCATTCCTTCCATGTAAATGCATTTTTGTCAGTGTTAACAGGAAAGGACAGAGATCTAGGGCACCACCCTATGCCCAAATAAGCACAGTGCATAATAAGTTACTTTATAATCTTTAAACTTTGGGTCACTATTTATCTCATTCCTGCTGCAAAATGATTGCTAGAAAAAAGCTGTACTGAGGTATTTTGTACCATTTAGGGAAATAAATACGGAGAAGTATGGCTAGATGGGTTAAGTTTTGTGAATCATTTAAGTCCACTTGAAGTTGGCCAATAGGTAAAACAGAGAAATTGGCCAATAGATAAAAAAGAGGAAAGTTGTCACCAAAACATCAACTTGGCTCCAACTTAATTCAAGCTGTAGATATGAAACAGGAATTCCATTATAAGGCACTTCTAGATAGGCTGGTTTTGCAGGCTTTATTTGGTGTCTTTGAAATATTTTTGGCCATCTGCAGAAGGAGCTACCTACATAAAATTGTAAGGATTCTAAATATGTTAAGATTTAGCTGCTTAGTACATTTTGTTTCAAAGACAAAGTGCTGTTGCCACTGATATGATAAGCCATTTCTTTTTTAAAAAGGGTTTTATTTATTTATTTGAGAGATAGCGAGCATGAGCAGAGGGAGAGGCAGAAGGGAGAGGGAGAAGCAGATTCGTCATTGAGCCGGGAGCCCGACCAGGGCTGCATCCCATGACCCTGGGATCACGACCTGGGCCAAAGGCAGACACTTAACTAACTGAACCACCTGGGTGCCCCTAAATAAGGATTTCTGATTCTCTCACCTCAGTTATGACTGACTATCAAGAACCATTCACTGTAGCTCAAAAGGCATGCAAGTCTACTTTTGTGGTTCTATCTTTCATTTTTTCATCCTGCCACTGTCCTCAAGAAGCTATGAATTATTAGCTCTCAATTCATACTTCAGATGCCTCACACATAACTGATTATTAAATGCATACCATGAAAGTTACCTGTGTTTGGCATTTGCTTTAAATTCCTTTGGACCCTTGAGCCAGGTATGAATTGAGAACTCCTAACACCTCAACTACTCAGAACTTTTGTTATTTGGAGTTAGCATTGTGCTCAAAAGTAATACTGTTTTCTTTCAATAAAAGATCTCTACCACTGAATTTTTTTCACTAACTGATTAGGCTGCTTTCCATTTGAATACCAATTTGGAAAAAGTTATATATCACAGCAAGGCAAACCAGAACACTCATATCCTTGAATTCTAGAGTCAGGCTGAGAAGAAACATCACCCTTCTTTCCTCCCTACATGGTATGTCCTACCCAGTCCCTTGTCCCAAAGTCGCTGTTATATACTTGATTTATTTACCAAATCTCCCCCAGGTCAGGGGCTGATAATTACTTTCACTATGAATACTTAGAAGTTATATATTACAGATCAAATTGAAATGATTTTTCAAAGAAGTAAAGACATGAAGGTAAAGAGGAAGGGGGCTTGGTATGAGGAGTAGGGAAAGGGAGAATTCAACCAAGGACTGCTTGGGGAGGTTTAGGCTGTCTGACACCAAAAATTTGGGGTAATCACTGACTCTAGATGACTCACTAGTGAAGCCCTCGGTGAACTCCAAGACTACAACTAGTCTTGCCCATGGGTACCATATCCCAAGCAGTGAAAACAGTACTGGAACAAGACAAACCTGGATTGTAGTTCTGGTTCTACATTAGACAAATGTTTTAATCTCTCCAGATTCCAATTTCCTCGCCTCCAAGATGGAGATTGTGGAAGAGACAGGCTCAGTATTCTTCAAGGTGGTTCTTCTTCTTGGGCACATAGCTAGACCCTGCAGCTAGGTGGGACCACGTGACTGAGCCAATGCAAGGTGACCCAGAGTGATGGGTGCCACATCCAGACCGGATCCATAAAACCTCCCACCTGTGGCTCTCCAAGCTCTTCCCCATCCTGCTGATAGGATGGAGGTGTCCACAGGCATCTTAGGAGATGCATTTTGAACACGGTCTCTGAATCACCCGTGGCCACCGGATGAGGAACACCAAAGTGGATCACTACACAAGCAAAAACAGAACAACTTCTGTGCTGAGTCCCTGAGAGCTGGGGCTTATCTGTTACAGCTGCTACAGCTACCTTAACCAGTACCTTAAACAGCACCCTGGCCTCACTGGCCTTCTGGGAGGATTATATGAGATGATGCTTGCAAGTCCTCATTCTACTGTCTGGTACACAGTGAGGGCTCAACATCAAACGTTAACTCTTTAGCAAGGAGGAGGTGGCTGGCCTGGACCCAAGAGGAAATGGAGGCAGTTATGACCTAAAAACCTGGAGGAGAGGTTGCACGTGTTTCCACCGGTTGGTCACTTGGCTTTGAAAAAGCACCTGCCATATTCTTCACAATAATACGCTAATCAAAAATCATCTACGCTCCCCCCACATATTCCTACTACACGTTCTACAACACAACAAGGTAGGTAGTAAATACTCTAGAGGTACTTCCATCTTGATCTCCAAAAACTCTAAGCTCCAACAAGGAGAAATCACATATGGTGCTTAAAATTGGTAAACCGGATTCCGGACTGCTTCGCTCCGTCTTAAAGCACTGCTTACAGTGATTCAGTGATGCTTCACTGGGCCCTGAGTAAATGTTCCCTTCTGTTTGGGAAGAGTTTAGCAGTGATCTTGGGCATTCATTCTGCTCTGTGCTCTGAATGCTGAGGGAAAATGTTGGTATTTTTCCCTCTGCAGCGTTCCAAGGTACAGCTTGGCTGGTAATCTCTACAGGGCAGAATGAGTCAGCAGTCTGAGTCACTTTACCAGAATGCATCCCATGTGTTCTATTCCAGGTTTCAAATAGCAGAGTGTCTGGTCATGAGGAGGCCCAGGGCTGAGGGCACAGCGGAGCCCCAGAGAGAAAACAAGCCTGAACGCCTCCCTCACACTCCAGCTCCAAATAAAGGAGACAAAAATCTCAAGAGTAGAAAATCCCCACTGTTCCTCATTTAAAGGAAATTGATTTGAAATAAAAACATGTGGAAGCATAATGATGTACTATATGTTGGCTAATTGAATTTAAATAAAATAATAAAAAAAACATGTGGAAGCAACAGATGAAATGTGCTTAGCAGGCAACAGATTCATTCAGACAGTCCTGTATGTTTTATCCTCTTCAGTTGTCTGGAAAATTACTACTTTATGTTATGGGTTGGATTGTGTAACCCCCTCCCCCAACCACCATCAGATTTATATACTGAAGTCCTAACTTCCAGTACGTCAGAATGTGACCTTATTTGGACACAGGGTCGCTGCAGATATAATAAAGATGAGGTCACTGGGGAGGGCCCAAATCCAGTATGACTGGGGTCCACAAAAAAAGGGCAAATTTGAACACAGAGACAGGGAGAGACGAAAGATGACAGGAACATGAAAGCAGAGATGGAGGTGACACTTCGACCAGCCAAGCAATGCCAAAGATGCCAGCGAACCACCCGGAGCTGGATGAGAGGCATGGAAGAGACTCTCAACCCTCAGAAGGAAGCCGGCCTGCCAACACTTGAACTTCTCACCTCCAGGGTTGTGAGACACTACATTTCTGTTGTTTACATCACTCCATTTGTGCTGTTTTGTTAGGACAGCCTGAGCAAACTGATACAGTATATATGCTGGAATGAATCCTAACATCATTGATCGTAACAAAAAGTAATCAAGTCAGTGCCTGCTTATGGTCCTTCCTGAGGCAAGATGCTAATGACTCACAGCTTTTTGGAGATGCTTAAAGGAGGCGTTACCATACTGGATGTTGGCAAGGGAACCGTTAGTGTGGTTAACCTCAGTTGCTTTAGTACCTCATTGGAATGGAAAGCTGTGTCCCTTCCCTTTAACGGTATACTAGGCCCACAATGCATCATCAGCACTTCGTTTCTGGTAAAAGAACCCAGGCGAAGTTTGTTCCAGTGAAGCATATGCTCTGATAACCATAAATGCTTTTCTGTTTTTTCTGATTAAGGCTTTATTATTTTTCATTTTTATACTTTCTAGTTTTTAATATGGATTTAGTTTTGGCCACTTTTATTCCTCTCTACTGGTTCCGCTGCTAAAAGGCAGGATTGGAAGCTGCATTGTGGAGAGCATAATATAACATGTAGACTTGTCCAATCACTAGACTGTACACCTGACACTAATGTAACCTTGTGTGTCAATGACACTTCAATAGAAAACAAGATGAAGGATTGGGAGAGAATCAAAACCACCTGCGTTTCTCTTGATAATCAAATTGGCAAGCACTGAAAAGGGCACAAAGGATCAGGTACAACGATAATCAGTGAAGTGAATTCCAGTATGTGGTGTGCATGCCCCACAAGTGTGTGCTGTATGTGGACTCAGAACAACCTGGAGGCCACATGAGATGGGACATCCGTGTCTTCCCCATGGTCCTAGCTTCCAAGTCCCCTCTGTAAGAAGGGTTACCCCTCTGGCCATGCTTCTGAGAATGCCACTTTTCATCCACTGCTCCTCAAAGTCATATTCATTCTGACCTCATACGGAGCAAAGTACTGAAACTCTGCATTATTATAATTATTTGCTTTCTGTGGTAGATCTTTCAATAGCATCTGTAACCTTGATGAGATTACAACTCTTCTTTATGATATATACTACCATGAACATGAGAGAGAGAGTTTAGTAGCTTTCTTTTTTTTTTTAAGATTTTATTTATTTATTTGACAGAGAGAGAGATAGCGAGAGCAGGAACACAAGCAGGGGGAGTGGGAGAGGGAGAAGCGGGCTTCCCGCCGAGCAGGGAGCCTGATGCGGGGCTCGATCCCAGGACCCTAGGATCATGACCTGAGCTGAAGGCAGACGCTTAATGACTGAGCCACCCAGGTGCCCAGTAGCTTTCTTTTTACAACATAGAAGGTCAGAGTTAATGCGTCTGTCAAAGCAATGGTCTCTACCTCCTAAACTAGGGGTTCCTTCTATGTATATTGCAAGGACACAGATTCTTCTGATTTTCTCAATATTTTTACCTCCCCAAATTAATCGGGTCATCAGTCAAATAAAGGCCATGATGCATACAACTATGCACCTGCAGCATTCCAAAGGACCACTGAAAATTTAAAGAATCTTTTTCTCCATTTCCCTGACATGTCACAGAACTTCCAGTGGATTCCTTCCCGTAACAACTATTTTGCAAAGCTGCCTGATCCACTTTTGGACAGCTGGATAAGCAGTACTATCTACAAATACATGGACCATATTTGATCTATATTATCTCAGCCTTCAGACATAGTTATCTGGAAAAAAAATTGATTAGGAGGGAACAAAGTAGATTATCTTGGATGCACAGCTAGGTGGCTTTGCTTCACTAGCTGTTTATTTAAATTGGAAAGGAAATAAAAATCAGATATCATAGGGACAAACTGCAAACACCAATATGTACTAAGTATTTCTATCTACTGAGCATCTACTATATGCCCAGCACTGTGCCAGGAAATTAAAGGGAGATAGAAGTCAAAGATCCGAGGGCCTCTGGGTGGCTCAGTCGGTTAAACATTCAACTCTTGGTTTTGGCTCATGTCGTGATCTCAGGATTGTGAGATCGAGCCTCATGTCAGGCTCCACACTAGGTGTGGAGTCTGCTTAAGATTCTCTCTCTCTCCCTCTCCTTCTGCCACCCACCCCACACACACCGTGCTCTTTTTCTTAAAAAAAAAAAAGAAGTCAAAGATACCATTATTATGCACAATTAACTTAAAATATTGTCTAACTGTGATTAAATAAATACATGAAACTAAGCTCAAAATTAATGGAAAACTATTTCAGTCCTAAGTTGGTCCTTCAGACTAAACTTTGCAAGAGTTCAGAGGATGGTTATAAACAATGGAGGATTTATAAAAGTTATCACAAAATAGCTAGGTCTTGACATGCTTTGGAGGACAAATGAGACTTAGACACTCATTGGAACTAAAAATATTTCTTTGAGAATCTATCTAGATTTAAAGGGTGTTTAGACAGCTGTTTCAAAACACACAAAATAAGGTTATGGGGATTCTGTCATTATTTTAAAAAAGTGAGGTACATGGGGATGGGATTAGGAAGGCTGAAATAGAATCATATGTGAGTGGGGAGGAGAAAACATCACCTCACAGGACCGTCTGTGGAGAAAACCAAACTCTGCCCTTAACTGGGGGATTTTTCCAACAGATGGACTGAATAAATAATGTGCATTTGCTCTTTCAAAGAAGTCATACGATGTTACTAAAGAGTTGCTTCCCCATTTCTCAGTCATCTTTACTATCCCCATTATGCACAAGTGAAAAGCCCTCATTCAGCTGATTGGTGTTTAATCTGTATACCCTTCTTTTACACATACAAATGTTCTTCTTTCTCCTCCCAGAAGATCATATAGTGTTTCCAGAGATGTACTTAATTGCCTGATTAATTACTGGACCTGTAGATGTAGATGATCATTTTATCACTTATTCAGCTTGACAAACATTTACAGTTTAACAATTCTGACAAAGCCATTCATATACCCTTGTAATATAAAGGTATGTTAAAGCTATGGGAAGTCTGTAATAATAATAGCCTTAAAATAATTTGCTAAGTACAGACAGTTCCCTAAACAATTATAAGATGCTCTATGTTAATTTAGAAAGGAATTCCAAACAAGGCATTTAAAACCTAATAAGATGCCATTAAGTGAAGGGAGACAGGGGAGCGGGGAGAGGAGACAGAAAACCCTAAGGCTTGAACTAGGAGAAATGATTCTCTGAGCTACTGACCCTTGCAAGATCCATGTTTTCCTTGGATTTCTATACACAAAGCAGATTTCTAATTGAAGGTGATTATCTAGTTACTACATCCCAAATTGCATGTATTTCTTATGTTGAATCACATCAACATCTAATTATAGGGAGCATCTATCAATTTGAAAGTCCACAGAAATAGTTTGGTCCATCTACCAACTACACATAACGAGAACATGCTCTATAAACTACGAGGCACAACGTAATACCAAATATGATTCTCTCTAGTGACAACGGTCTGCCTCCTGATACTCATATGGATCTATGACCTGAATTACCATGTCAATCAACTGGGAATAAATTTTTCAAAGAAATTATAGAAAAAAAGCACCTGCTTTGCTCTTGGGTTTTCTGACGTATGGACACCCCATGCATGCCTGCTATTCCCTGGAAATATACACATGATATTGTCATCAACACCATTAGGAACAAGAAAAAGAATGGTGATACATAATTCTAAAAACCAAAAGATGAACTGCCATACAGCAATTTTTATCTCCATAAACTTGAGAGCTCAGTGCCTTGACCAAGGCAATATAACAGTACAGAGATACACAGAATTCGGCATGGCACAAATGTGTTTCTGTAAAATATCATCCCCATTAGTTAGGTTAATTAAGATTAACATACAAGTCATTGAAAACCCCCAAAGTAGAAAAAAGATAATTTACCAAGGCAACACACAACGACAAGAGTAATATGCACCCTGAGTCATTCATTTAATAGATTGGAAGGAGAGTTTTATGAATACTTGAGCTGTCACCATTGATTACCAAAAATGACATGCATCCAAATAGCTTACAAGGGCCAAAAGATAACTTGTTTTCTTCGAAAAGTTCTATGAACGCTGTGGGGTGGTGCACAGAAAAACTGGAAGTAAATCCAATCACATATATAATCAATGCTATTAAGCAGACTACACATATGCACACATACAAATGTGAATGTTTGTGTTTTAGGTTTTGTTTTACTGAGATGAATGAAATAGCACTCACCTTGGGAATCCATGTTTGCCATTTTTCATTTGACTTGGCACAGTGGTTTCATCCAAAATAATAACCCACATTCCCAGTTAAATATATCATAAAGAAGCATTCAGAGCAAAAGACTAACAGTGACTTATGCTGTAGAGAGTTGTAAACCAGTTGCTCAGACTGCAGTTCTGTACAATCTGTCATTGCCAAAAAAAACCCCAACCAACCAACCAACCAAACGAACAAACAAAAATCCATTCCTACCCTTACCTCAAGGGTCATGTTCACGGTACTGATGGCCACTTTTATTTCTCCATCTGACAGTTCCTTTAGATCTTTCAGCATTGTCTGTTCAATACTTAAACCTGTAGATGAGAGGGGAAAACATTATGTTACACCCGGGGAACTGTTCTTGGTAATATCAAGGGATCATGTAAAGAAGTCACCCTGTTAATTTCAATACTCCACCCCCCACAACCAAGATCTCTTTTACCCATAAAACACACATTTACACACAGAAAGGCAAAAATCACACTGGTGACAATATTTGCACCAGTTAGGATCCCAGCAGGAAATAGAATTCACACTTCATGATGAAAAAAAAAAAAAAAAGATTTTTTAAAGGCAGGACCCTTACAGAGATGTGGGTGGGGCTGAGAAAATGAATAAAAGATGGTGAGGCATTCAGACGCTAGCAAAGGGACAAAGGAAAGAAACAGAGACCTGAAAGTAGAGGAGAGAGGCTGCCAGAAACTCAGCATCAGATCAGTAAGGAAGCGAAGAAGAAATACTACAGCCTCTCTCTTCTCCTTCCCTTGAACCTCACGCCCCATGTGTTGCTAACTCTTCTCACTAACCAAACCCAGCCAGGAGCCACATGACTAAATGCTCAGAAGTACAAGCCTCTAGAGACTCACAGCAGACACGGGCAGAGAAAGGAATGGGGAGAGGTGGGCAAAGGTGGAAAACCTAACGTTATCAAGCAAGCTAGCTAAGTCATACCTCACGAGGCCAAAATTTGCTTTCAGGGTGGATTTAGTTGAGGCCCCATATTTTCTAGTGTAATTTTATTCAAAATGCACATTTTAATTGTAACCCATAACACTATCATGATAAATTGGTCAACCTTGTAACAGACTTTGGCAATTGGAGCCACTGGACTCCTTAAATGATGGGAAGAATAATCTGGAATGGCTGAATTATCCAGAACTGCACAGTTTGAGTCAGCTGACGAAAGTGTTTCAATAAAATCTATCCCCGAAAAACAGGAAAAAGTCTGGCTTGACATTTAACTCTCACCCTAGGTTATTATACCTGATTAGGCCTAACCTCTTGGGGAGAAGACCCATAATAAAGCCCAGTAGAGCACATATATTCTTCCCAGATGCACGTTAAGACACCAGAGTTGCCTATTTGCCCTCCCAACTTAGAACCCTCTGTCAATCACAGCAGTGTGGGGAAACAGACGAGTATAACATCTTTTTCTTTGACTTTAAGACTGAAAAGCCACCATCAACTGCATTGCAGCATAAAATGATTTATAGAATATACTGTGCATTAAAAGCTCGGTCTAGTTTTGGGGCACCTGGGTGGTGCATTTGGTTAAGCACCCGACTTTGGTTTCAGCTCAGGTCATGATCTCAGCATATCACTGGACTGTTGAGTATTGAGGGCCACTTGGTCCCAGAAGCTGTGAATTCCCCAGAGGAGGCTCTGGTGGCCAGAAAAAGGCCCCAGGAAGAGACGCAGATGCTGGTGTTGGGGCACCATGCTGGGGAGATCTGAGGGAGAGTGAGTGGGACGCTGACGCATCTGCTACAGATGTACGTGTGTGGATGTACGTGTATCTTGTCATTCACTTTCTTTTTTTTTAATAAAAAATAAATTTTATTTATTTATTTGACAGAGAGAGAGAAAACAAGCAGGGGGAGTGGGAGAGGGAGAAGCAGGTGCCCTGCTGAGTAGGGAGCCCGATGCGGGGCTTGATCCCAGGACCCTGGGATCATGACCTGAGCCGGAGGCAGACACCACCCAGGTGCCCCTTGTCATTTACTTTCAAAACTAGACCAAGCTTTTTTTTGTTTTTTAGATTTATTTATTTATTTGAGAGAGAGAGAAAGAGAGTGCAGGGGGTAGGGGCAGAGAGTCTTAAGCAGACTCCACACTGAGCCCAGAGATCAGCAACAAACCTGATTTGTAGTGTTTGCTCGTTTCTGTGGGTGTCAGTACTTCCTCCATGGCGGCTTTCAAGCTGCCAACCCAACATCGCCCAACTCACAAAACTCCTGAAAAGTTACCAACCAGCCCCTGGAGCTCGGACAGACAAATTCCAGCACACCTTCATGTGGGATAATGCCAAGGTGTGATTTCACACATTTTTCCTCAGGTTCCCTAGCGGGATGAAGGCATGACTTCGCACAGAGCTAACCTGATCAACCACGCCAACCCGTCAGTGTGCCCCTGGGATCACCTGCCAGATATACTGATTTGTCTTGGGCTCTGCCCCTGGGGGGATTCCAAACTAAGGGAGAAAGCTATGTCTACGTCTGGGTTTCAATCCTGGCCTGGTCACTTGCCAACTGTGTACGTGATGACAAGAAAGCAAAGCTGCCTCTCTCTGTGCCTCAGTGTTCACATCTGGAAAATGGGGATAATAATAGCAGCTGACTCTCAGGGTTGTCATGAAGACTCAGTAAGATAATCCATGCAAAGTTACAACAGTAAAACTTTGTGTGCATCAGGCACTCCGTGAATTATATCTATTTGTGATTATTATAAAACAACTGGGCCAGGAAATCCACTGTCTTGGTAATGCTTAGATGGAGAGAACAATTTTATCTGCTTAACTGTCTTCTCTCTTCTTTTTTTTTCTAAAATTAATTGATTTATGAAATCCCATTGTGCTTGACATTGCTCCTGCCACGTTCTCAGAATAGAACCTGCTCAGCACAGGGATTTCATGTAATGAGGCATCTGGGGTGCACATTAGACGCCTGAATTAACCATACATCCAGACACAAAGGCCTCAGAGGAGAGGTTGCAGTACGAGCTGCCTGCTTCTAGGTGAGCCGACATTGTGTGCCTGGAAATCTTCCATAAGCACAAACAATGGGGAGGAAAATGAAGGCACACTCAAATTCACTTTCTGGGCCCTGGCCACATGCCATCCCATAAACCGTCCCTACTCAGGAGCCGCGACAGAGCTGGCGGACGTCACTCACCCTGAGCACTGAATTGGGTCTCCTGTAGGACGTTGATAATGTCCTCTCTTGGAGGCAAGTTAGGAAATTTCTCTTCCAGGATAGAGAGAATTTCTTCTTGCTTCTCTGAGATCTTCTCGGATTCCATGGTCATCCACTTGAAAAGGATGCTACCTAAAAGGCATGAATGAAAATGGCCTTAAACTTTCCGGCCACTCCAGGAAAATCAATGTTTTCTGGCCTATTGATCTATACGTCCCCTTCCAATTTCTTGCCTGGATCAGAGGCCTCCACGGAGTAGCATTCAAGAGGCCGTTTGTAGAAAACCCTTCAGATACTATCTGCCCTGCCTCTTTGTTCACCAGGTATTAACCTCCACAACTTAACTGACTATAGCGTACTCTGTGGTACAGAGCTCATGGATAAAGGAAGAAAATGCATAGCTTTTCCCATACAAAATGATTTATGTTGTTTTATGATTTCAGAATGGAATTGAATGACCAACTATTTTAAGATATTCAAATTATTTAATATTTCCCTTTAAGAGACCACAGAGAAGACTGTTCCCGCTCACCACATTATTGATTTCACATATGAACTTCTTCCTTTTAACAACCAAATGATTGCAAAGTCCCACTGTCCGTAGCAAAGCAGTCTGACAAGGTCACCACCAGGAGCCCACTCTCCGACTTCCAGGCATCACACACTACTTTGAAGTCACCACTATCTATTTGTAAGAATTCACAAGCTGGGTCTAAATTACAGACTTTGATTACAAAGTAATTTGCCAATATGAACGACCAACCTCTGACAAACTCCTGGAATTTCTATGCACAATCTCACCTTGAAAAGGAGGAGTTACCACCTGTCACATCCTCTTCCCCTACCTCCTGATCCCAGGCTAACACGGAGCCATGGGGGAAAGAAAAGTTTTGCTTAATGATGAATGATTAAACTCTGTAAAAATCCCCACACCTATGGATTAATCAAGGTGCACCAACTCTCTGGCTTTCGGTGTAGCCTTAATGGTAATCATGGGGGAGAGAAAAGAAAGAAAGAGATGAGAATAAAAAAGGAGAAATGATGTAGTGAGTGAGGAAAATGATGGTACGCGATCTCGACATCTATCCTAAAACCTACAGAACTTAGAGATTAGATCTATGCTCACCATTAAACATCTTGAAAAACTCCACACAAGTCATCTGGCCTGTCTGTTACCACTGGCCTATTTTAAAACAGAAATAATACTGCTTTCACAGCTTATAAAGTTATACTGGGAATCAATGAATGTAAACATCAAAATAAAAAGTAAATAATGCCTAATATATTTAAAACATTCATTTATTCATTCATTCATTCAACAAAGAACTAGTAAGCACCTACTATGGGCCAGGCGCTGTGCTAGACGCTAGTGATTCAAGACTGAAATAGAGATAGTCGTGCGCCGTGAAGCTCAGAGTAGTTTAGGGGCTCCAGACAAATAAACATAGACGATTTCATTATTAGGGGTATAAGAAATAGCACTGGGGAAATACACAGCACTCTAGATGTAGGCCAGAATTCAGGAGTCAAAAAAAGTTTTGTAGAGAGAGTTAACCTTAGCTGAGACTGGAAGGGTATCTTAAGGTGAAGGCAAAGTACGAAGATCCCGGGTCAGGTAGACCATGTGCAAAGACATTTGAGATGGGAGAGGCTCTGGCCACCTCAAGGAACGGAAAGCAATTATTTAGAACCAGGTAGTATGGTTTCAGAAAAAAAATGTTGGAAAATTTGGTTGGAGAGGTGGACAGGGGCAAGGTCATGAAGGGCCTTACAAGCCATCTTAGTTTGTTTTATATTCTAAAGGAAATAGAGAGACATTAAAGAGTTTGAAGCCGTGGGCAGCTCCTGGCTGGCTCAGTCAGTGCAGTGTGCGACTCTTCATCTTGGGGTCATGAGTTTGAGCCCCATGTTGGGCCCAGAATTTACTTTAAAAAAAAAAAAAAAGAGCTTTAAGTAGCAAGAGATAACATGCTCACATTTATGTTTTATAAGAATCCCTCCAGCTACCATGCAGAGAATGAATTAGACAGGGCATATCAGGAGAATTAGAAAACCGTTTTTGTTTTTTGTTTTTAATTTTTTAAAAGACTTTATTTGAGAGAGAGAGAGAGAGAGAGCACGAGTGGGGGAGGGGGAGAGGCAGAGGTAGAAGCAGACTCCCTGCTGAACAGGGATCCCGATGTGGGACTCGATCCCAGGACGCTGGGATCATGACCTCAGCCGAAGGCAGACGCTTAACTGACTGAGCCACCCAGGTGCCCTAGAAAGTGGTTTTAGATGAGAATTAAGCAAGGAGCAGTCAGCATGAGGAGAAGTGAATGGATTTGAGACAAATTATCATTTAAAGGGCAGAGAGTAGCCAGCTGGATTCTGAGTATACCCTTCAGTCTGACAATTACTGACATAGAATCCAAAACATAAAGTTGGTTTTTCCACTCTTTGTTAAGGCAATGGTGAATCTGAATTTCAAAAAAGACCCTCATCTGCTTCTGGCTCTGATAAACTACCTGTACCAAGAACAAGGAGAAAAGCTGGATTTAAAAAAAATAATCTGTGATGGTGTCAGATAGTTACCCAGGTGACTATCTTAAAAGTTAAGATCCTATCTAGGCTGTCTTTAGTGAGGAGGACCCCTGCGGAATCGTGAATCCTAAACCACAAGATGGCAAAGAGACAAAAGCAGCTGATGCACCAGCTGAGAATTCGTCCCCTCCCGAGGCTGAGCAGGGTGGGGTTGAGTAAATGCCAAGTTACCATCTCTACCATCATCCGGTTTAGTCATCCAACACGAAGAAATGAAGATGAAATTCCAGCAATAAGAAATGAACAAAAGATTGGAGCTGAAGACCTTAAGTGCTTGCTTTTGCCCATTGACCAGATAAATAGAGCTATCTGCATTATCTATGCAGCATGGGGTTTTTATTATTTTTACCTAAAGACTTCTCTTTTTGGTAATGACAAACGTATTTCTTTTTTAAAAAAATAAACCTGTTTCTTCTCAATACACCTTTAAAGGTTTTCAAATTGTTTCATATCTGGTCAAGTTGAGATTTTTAAGAACCTCATTTTTAATTTGTAATAAAAAGTTTACAACTTGATTTTTTCAAAAAAATCAACAAACGGCAAGCATCCGTTAATAAAGTCCTTAAAAAAAAAAAAAAAAAAAAAGATCCTGGAGAGAAGGTAAGTGCAAAAAGTGAAGCCCACATTTGGTGTGGTTTCTCCTCTCTAGGTATTTGCTAATTCCTAAGTTGTAGCCAATGAGATAAGAAGGTTCACAGATCTAATAATCATTTCACAGGAATAGTGAGACAAAAATTAAAGTTTAGGGATCTCTATAGAAAAGGAGTCTTGGTTAAAAAACCCAGGCTTTCAGAGGAGGCCCCTGGAGAGTTATACCCTGGGATAGAGGTTGGAGAACTATGGTCTGCAGGTAAATCTGGCCCACTGCCAGATGTTATAAATAAAGTTTTATTGAAATACAACCACATTTATTAATATTGTTTATGGATATTTTTGTGTTATAATGATAGGGTGAGTAGTTGCAACAGAGACCTGTAGGCCTGCAAAGTAAATAGTAAAATAGTAAAGCAAAATAAATAGGCCTGCAATAGTAAAATATTTATTATCTGACCATATACAGATAAAGTTTGCTGACCTCTGCCATAGCAGAAGGATGAAGCAAAAATAGATTAGTCTTCATGATGACTGAAATCCTGATTCGAATCAGATCAAACACAAAATAGATTAAGTTTGTCTGATACCCTTCTAACTGCCTCTGAGGTGCAAAAGTAAATCCTCTCTAGAGCAAAAGAATCTCATCAACCACAGACAGTATATTATTCAGCAATCAATAAAAAATTACCAGACATTAAAAAAATATGATCTAATGACTGAAAACTCCAGAGGGGGGAAAAAAACTCATGAGAAAAAGAATGGAAATGGAAGTAGAGGGGATTAAAAAAAAGTAGCTGGAGAATTAAGATAGAGTTAGAATCTATAAATAGAATATTCAAAAGAAATTTTTAAACTTTAAATTTCATAATTGAATTTAAGATAACAAAAATCTGCTTAACAACAGATTAGATGAGAAGAAGATTAGTAAATTGGAAAATATATCAGAAGAAAATATCCATACTAAGCTATCCATACTGAAGTATGGAGAGAAAAAAAAAGAGGAAAAATATAGAGAGGAAAATAAGGGACCCCGAGAACATTGAGAAAAGGTCTGACATACATAAAGTGGGAGTTTCCCTTGGAGAAGAAAGAAAATGGGATTGAAATTATATTTGAAAAGGCAATGGTCAATCACCTTTCAAAATTAATGAAAGCTATCACTCTACCATTCATGTTAAACTATGAACCCAAAGCAAGATAAATGTAAAGAAAAAGACCTCTAGACACATGACACTAAAACTGCTAAAAATTACAGAGAATAAAAATCTTCAAAGTGCGGATATAAGATAAATGCCAATCTAAAATTCTATACTGAGTGAACATATAAAAAATGAAGGCAAAATGAAGACATTTCCACAGAAATAAACTGAAACTGTTTGTCAAGAGAAAACTCACACTAAAAGCAAATAGTAAAACAGAAGAAATCTACTATAGATGGAAGCAAAGAAATGCAGGAAGGAAAGAAAAACACTGGAGAATGTGAATATGTGGGTAAGAATAAATCAACATTCATTGTATAAAACAATCACAATATCTTTAAAAAAAATTTTTTTTATGTATTTTAAGGGGGAGGGGCAGAGGCAGAGACAGAGAGAGAATCTCAAGCAGACTACACTGAGAACAGAGCCGACGCGGGGCTTGATCTCACGAACCTGAGATCATGACCTGAGCTGAAACCAAGAGTTAGAGTCTTAACCAGCTGAGCCACATAAGCACCCCAACAATGGCAATATCTTATGGGGTTTTAAATATATGTGTGATTAAAATACATTCCAGGGCGCCTGGATGGCTCAGTCGTTAAGCGTCTGCCTTCAGCTTAGGTCATGGTCGCGGGGTCCTGGGATCGAGTCCCACATCGGGCTCCCTCCTCCGGGGGAAGCCTGCTTCTCCCTCTCCCACTCCCGCTGCTTGTGTTCCTGCTCTCACTATCCCTGTCTCTGTCAGATAAATAAATAAAATCTTTAAAAAAATAAATAAATAAAATAAAATACATTCCAATAGTAACAAATTGCAGAAGGGACCAGGCAAATTGTTCCAAGGTTCTCGGATTGTCAGAGAAGTGATTAAAACATCAATTTGATTGTATGTTATAATCTTGTGTTGTAACTAATAAAATAATTTTTAAAAATAATTCATATCTCACAAGCTAATGAGGGGAATTGTAGTAGTAAAAATATTTTAGTATAATAGTAGTAAAGAAATGAGGAAATGGAGGAAATGTGAGACATGTTGAAAACAAACAGCAAAATGACAAATTGAAACCCAAATGTAAGAGCAATTGGATCAAATGTGGAGACAGTTAGTGTTTAGTGGGTACATCGTTCAGTGCTACACAATGAAGAACTTCTAGAGATTGAATGCACAACAATACAAAGATACTTAACATTACAAAACTGTACACTTAAAAATAGTTAAGATGGTAAATTTAATGTTATGTCTCTTTGCCAATGTAAAAAAGACAAAGTACTTAAATTAAAAGAGAAAAGTTATCAAAATGAATTGTAAAAGCCATAAGAGCAATATATTGTTTGTAAGAAAAAGCCTTAGATACAAGGATTGTGAAAGGCTGAAAGTAAAAGGTAGAAAAAGGTGTAACGTTCGTATAACATACTTATGTCAGACGAAGTAGACTATAAGGCAGAGAATTACTTGACATTAAGCATTTTCTTTAAACTATTAAAGGGTTAACCCTCAGGAAGATAACGTCAATCCCAAATTTACATGTGCTAAATAACACAGCTTCATCTGCAAAGCAAAAACTGACAAAACTGGATAAAGAAAGAGAGAAATGCACAGTCACAGTGTGAAATTTTAGGACATCCTTCTCAGCAGCTCTAAGAACCAGTAGGAGGAAAATCTGTAAAGATGTAGAATATTTGGGGGGGTGTCTGTATGGTGCAGTCAGTTAAGCACCCCACTAGGTTTCGGCTCAGGTCAGAACGATCCTGCCACCGCTCCAAGCTCAGCGCAGAGTCGGCTTGAGTTTCTCTCTCCCTCTGCCCTGCCCCTCCAACTCTCTCTCTAAAATAAATAAATCTTAAAAAAAAAAAAAAAAAGATCTAGAATATTTGAGCAACATGAGTCACAAACAACCTAACTGGCATATGTTGAACAGTCATCAACAATGGTGGACCTATATTTTCTTTTCTAGCACAAATAAGCATTAACCCAACTGACCATCTGTTGAGACATAAATCAAGTCTTTTTTTTTTTTTTAAACACAACTCTATATTTATATATTAGATACAGGCATGGGGTGGGGCAGCGCCATCAGGCTCTCCTTGTGTCCCCACCTCCACTTCTGTTCATCTGCACACAGAGGCAGCCGTGTATGTTAGATGTGGCAGCTTTTGGGGAGAATCAAGTCTTAACAAATTTCAAAAGCTTGCAATCACAGAGTCATATTCTACGGCCACCATGATCATAGTCTGAAAATCAGTAATAGAACAAAACTAGAAAATTCCCAAATATTTGGAAATTAAACAATACACTTCTTACTCGTGGTAAAAGCAGAAATTGCAACATAATGAGAATATATTTTAATTAAATGATAATGAAAATATGACATTTAAACTTGTGGAGCACAATTGGAGCTATGCTCTGAGGAAATATATCTTTAAAAGCATCAGGTGTTAAAAAAAACAGCAAATTCAACTAAAAAATGTAGAAGGAAGGATATAATAACAATATAAATATATAACACAAATTTATATATAATACATAATATATAATATAAATTTTATAATTTATATAAAAATGTAAATAGTTCTTTTGAAAACTGCGTAAGAAAAAAAGAGAAGAGTGAGAGAAGGCGTAACTTACCAAAATGGGGAATGAAACGGTGACATACTACAGATTCTATTGATACTAAGAGATAAGAATAAACTGTAATAGATTATAAAATTATTTTGAAAATACTTCTGAATAATACTTCTGAAAAAAACTGAACTTGCCAAAATTGGCAGGAAAGAAATTTAAAATCTGGATGGCTTAGTCAGGAGAGCATGTAACTCTTGATCTTAGGGTCGTGAGTTTGAGACTCACATTGGGAGTTGAATTTATTTAATAAAAAAATAAATTTAAAAAATGAATCCATTAAACTTAATATGCATAGTTTCAAACTTTTAAGAGATATACGAATTTTTACACAAATTCTTTCAAAGAATAGAGAGAACACTTCCCAACTTATTTTCTGAACCTAGCATAATCTTTTTTTTAATTTTTTTTGTTTTTTTAAGACTTTATTTATTTGAGAGAACAAGACAGAGATAGTGAGAGAGCACAAGCAGAGAGGAGAGGGATTAGCAGACTCCCCGCTGAGCAAAGACCCTGGGATCACGCCCCGAGCCAAAGGCAGATGCTTAACCGACTGAGCCACCTAGGCATCCCAAAAGACAGCTTTTATATCTTCTTTTCCTTTCCTTAAACCTTCTTGCCTTGTTGCTCTGGCCGGGGTTCACAGTGCAGTGTTGAATAGAAATAGTAATAGCAGGCAACTCTGTGTCATTCCTGATTTGAGGCGGAAGGCTTACAATACTTCACAGTTCAATACAAGGTTTGCTTTCTTTATTTGGTTTTCATAAATGCCCTTCAGCAAATTAAGGAAGTTGTGTTCTATTTCCACTTGGCTGAGATTTCAATCTTGGATTTTATGAAGTAGTTTTACTACTTGACATCTCCTGAGGTGATCATATGATTTTTTTCTTCTATTAATATGGTGAATTATATTGATTGATTTTTGAATGTTAGTTTGTCTTTGAATTCCTAAGAAACCCCTACTTGGTGACTATATAATAATGTATAATATATTGCTAATTTGATTTGGGACTTGTCTTAAAAGGCTTTTTTTTGCTATGTTTATGAAAGAGACTTGCCTTTAATTCTTTTTTTCTTGCGATGTCCCTATTGGGTACTGGTACCAAGATTATGCTAGGTTCAAGATGCTCCCTCTCCCTCTGCCTGCCCCTCCCCATGCCTGTGCTCTGACAAATAAATAAATAAAATCTTCAAAAAAAAAATAAATAAAAAACCTGTCTTTTCTCATAGATGATATGTTTTTGTATATAAAAACTCAAAAGAACCTATAAATGAAGGGCGCCTGGGTGGCTCAGTCGGTTAAGCATCTGCCTTCAGCTTGGGTCATGATCTCAGGGTCCTGGGATCGAGCCCCGCATCGGGCTCCCTGCTCTGCTTCTCCCTCTCCCTCTGTGCCCTCTCTCTCTCTCATTCACTCTTTCTCAAATAAAATCTTTTTTTTTTTTAAGAACCTATAAATGAGCTTAACATAGTGAGTAAATTTAGCAAAGGTTCTTGATATGTTTAATAATAATACAAAATCTGTATTTCTATAAACAATCACAATTAGAAAATTGAATTTAAAAATTAAAAAAAAAACCTGTAATAGCATCAAAATGTAAGATCCTTAGGAATAAATTTCATAAAAATGTGCCTGGCTTATAGTCAAACCAAGAATCCAGTTTCTTTGATTTGGGGATCTTAATTTTAAAATACATAAAATAGAAAAGGAGTATTCAGAAATTAATCTAACAGACACTGCACTAAACAGTCTTACAGAATAATTCAATGAAAGAGACTTCCGACACTGATTTATGATTGTGACTTGACAATTCGAAAGAAGATGATGAACTGATGTAAGTGGGAAAAAATAACTCAGAAACATGCTCACCACACTCCCAGCTGTTTTTACTGCAAAAGAATGGCTATGGCCCAAATTTTCTACTTCACATTAAAGACTCATTTAGGTATATACTTAGTTAAATATCAATATCAGGATATAAAGCAGCCAAAGTCACCTCTTGGCAAAATCAAACCTGTTTTTGGAGTCAGAGTTGATTTAACTTCCAGCAAATTCTGCAGAACTACAAAAATATTTAAATCCATACACATGTACCCAACAGTGTCCAGGCTATCCACGGGCCAGGAGGGATTAACAAGAAGCAACAAAGAAAGCAATTATAATAAAACTGTAACAAACATTTCATTCTATTAGAGGAAAATCAACCACAATGTTCTTTGTTCAATAGAATGGCAAAGTGAAGGACCTCTTGCCAAAAGCAATTGTAGTACATTAATATTAAACATGATCTAATGAAGTCAGAAGTTGTTTGGGGAAAACATTCACCACAGTAAAGGCATATTCTGCATGATAAATTCTTAGCAGAAAAGAAGGGATTTAAACCTCTTTCCTTGTTTCACTTGGGAATGATTTTTTTTTTCATACTGAAACAAAAAATAAATAAATAAAAGAATAATGGGCAGGGTGGTGGGGGGAAGGAGAAGGAAGGAGAAAAAAAGATGGAAAATACAACAGCTCATACTTTTGCCTGAAAAGGGATTAAAAAAAGAAGCATATTACTCAAGTGCTTAATAATCTTATAAATTTAAAACGTCTGAATTTAAGAATAAGGCTTATCTTGGCATAAGAACTCTGAGGTTGAGAAATTGTTCTGATTTTATATATAGCAAAAAATTAAATAAATAAATAATAAGTAATCTCTTTCCTTTACCCCCAACACAGAGCTTCCCTCTTCCTCAGCAAAACAGGATGGATGAAATTCCCTTTGGACTTTGTAACCTTTTCGGGAGACAGATGATTCACTGGGAGAGGATGATTCCCTCTTTGGGCAGGAGAGGGAAAAAAAAAAGAAAGAAAAAATCTGGCACCACTCCTTTCCCATTTGACCTCCTTAAAAGGATCTTTTTTGAAGCTGTTAATCCAGGCTACTAAAATAGCAAGCAATGATTCTTATTAAAGTTCAAACGCAGCTGCCAACAGAAAGGAGAGCATGTGTTTCTTAAGAACCTAGGGCAGAGGTTTTCTACGTCCTAAGCATGAACAATTGCCATTATTCATATTGTGGCTCTGTGAAGGCCTTATACAAATAAATGTGACAGGCCTTTCAGGGGGAAGTGTGGTCTTAATGGAAACCCGACTGGTAATCAGCAGCTGCAATCTCCTCATTGCCAGTTGGTTTCCAGAAACATACACACACACATGCGCGTGCACACAAATACACATGCGCATCTGCACACAAATCCCAAATGTGATGATTCAGCAATTTAATGGACCTTAAATTTGGCAATCGTCCTCCAGTGCACACCTCTGGGGAAATTAAAGAACACAGGTTGAGGATTCTGGCGGGTTCATAATCTTTTGCTTTTGGCAAAAACTCAGGGCAAAACCAAACACCAACTTTAGGCCACTCTGTCGAGGGTGACTTTTAAATAGGTGCAGGTTGCAGCTTGTCTGAAAATGATAACAAAAGGATCGCAGAAGCAGAGAGTAGGAAGGGGGAAAAAAAAAAAAGAAGAGCAGGAAGAGATGAAAAGGAGAAGCAGAAGAGGAGAAAGAAAGTAAAGAAAAAAGAACCAGGACAGCGAAAACAGACGTGCGGGAGGGGAGAGAAATAAAAAGACATTTCCAAAAATCAGAGTCGTTTACCATCCCGTCTGAATGAACACATTCTCTTCTTAGACAAATAACTTCGTAGACAAATAATTAGAAAGTAATCTATGGAAGTAAGTCTGTGTCTTTCCATATGAACGTGATGCTAATGATCTGGATCTTGAAATTTCCGAGTTTGAAGTATGTCTTATTAAAAGACCACAGCAAGACCTAGCTTTTGTAAGATGCATTAATTGAAGGAAATGCAAATTATGTCGACTTCATTAAATCTCCTGCACAGTCTGAACACACATTGGCCATGAGTGAGTCACCTGTTGACATTTACCCAGAGGGTACAGGGACAAGGGAAATCATTAGAGAAAAACAGCAGGTTATTTCTACCCTGGCAACACCATGCCTACTTCTAATTGGTATATAAATGATCTTTTAACAACATCCATAATACCCAGGTTCTACTCAATATTTGAATTTGATCTTCTCCCACAAGGCAAACACTGTGATAGGTATCTACAGTTTTCAGTATAAGACTACAAAAGATTCTAATATGATTGAATTTAAAGATTTATTTCCTGTACTGAGTGAAAAATAGCAACGTGTAGAGAAAAGAAATTTAGAACAGAAAAATCAGGTTACTAGACCAACAGTGAAGTTGATTAAAACTACACCCCTGCACTGATGGACTGGGGATTGGGAAGTATCTGACACATTACGCTCAGTTCCTGTACAAACTTACTACATGGGTTGGAGAAGGACTATGACATTATTAGGGGTATTATCCAGAAGACTGATGCAAGGGAAAACTACTTAGATTTTTTTTTAAATGAGGAACTGGTGGTCTATGTATTTGTTTTAGTAATGATATAAATACGACAGTTAATTTGCTTTCTATTTTTTTCCAGTGGCTCCAGGAGCCTCATATGCCACATTTTGGACTGAATACTATTTTTACTACTTCGATATTTTTATTCTTTCTTGATTTTATTCCTTTCTTGACACATTTTTGTTTTTCCTGACCTGACTTTTTTTCCCGTTTTATTATATTTGCATGCATTTTTGTAAACCACGTCTAATACTCTTATGTGAGAAGGAAGGACACAAATTATAAACAGATAAATGATAGATGATTGACTTATGCAAATAGATACTCATTTATTTATTTAAAGATTGTATTTATTTATTTAGGGAGAGAGCATGTGTGCACGGAGGGGAGGGGCAGAGAGAGAGAGAGAGAGAGAAAGAATCTCAAGCAGACTCCACAATGAGCACAGAGCCCATCACGGGGTTCGATCTCACAATCCCAAGATCATGACCCCGGCTGAAATCAAGAGTCGGATGCTCAACCAACTGAGCCACTCAGGTGCCCCAATACTATATTTAAAATAAATGCAGATTTCTAGTAACAATGAGAGTATAACTATATGATTCCATTTATATAATATGCAAAACAGGCAAAACCAATCCATGGTATTAAGGGGTACATACAGGGTAGTAAAACTATAAAGGAAAGCAAGAAAGTGTGTGCCATAAAAATCAAACTGGTTACCTTTAGTTACGGAGAAACTGAGTAGGTCTTCTCGTTCTATTTCTTTACCTGGGTAATTGTTAAAAGGATGTTCCTTTTGTGATAATTCACTGAGCTTTGTATTTATGTTTTGTCTTCTTTTCTGTATGTGTATTATACTCCATGAAAGGCTTAAAATTATATATATAGGGGCACCTGGGTGGTTCAGTCGGTTAAATATCTGCCTTTGGCCCAGGTCATGATCCTGGAGTCCTAGGATCGAGCCCCACGTTGGGCTCCCTGCTCAGCAGGGAGTCTGCTTCTCCCTCTCCCCCTCCGCCTCCCCCTCCTCATGCTCTCTCTCACTTGAGCTCTTTCTCTCTCTCTCTCTCAAATAAATAAATAAAATCTTTTTAAAAATTATATATACAATTATATATGTGTGTGTATATACACACAACAAAAAGATGAAAATAAAAACAAAGACTTGCAAAATAACAACAAATTCTACTAGGATTTCTAAAAGCTAAAAAAATAGGGGTGCCTGGGTGGCTCAGTCGTTAAGCGTCTGCCTTCAGCTCAGGTCATGATCCCAGGGTCCTGGGATCAAGCCCCGCATCAGGCTCCCTCCTCAGGGGGAAGCCTGCTTCTCCCTCTCCCACTCCCCCTGCTTGTGTTCCCTCTCTCTGTCAAATAAATAAAATCTTTAAAAATTAAAAAAAAAAGCTAAAAAAAAAATAAGAAGAGGGTTTATTATTGCAAAGCACAATGTCCGAATTCTGGACATTAAGAATGTTGGAGGGATGGGCAGGACTGAAATGGATAATCACATTTCACAGAACTAACTAAATCAATACAGTCATAAAAATAGAAAGTATATACACAATCATGCATAATCCATTTTATGACTGTATTTATTGAGGGTCTCCTATGTGGCAGGCACTGTTCCAGGCACCAGAGACACATCAATGGAGCAGTGAACAAAACAGAGAAGGTCTGCTTTCTCCTGAAGCTTGCATTCTAGAGTGAAGGAGCAAAAGGGAGGAAGAAAGTCGTGACAGGCAGAAAGATAAGTAGATAGAAATACAAATTCCAGAAGGAAGGGACAGCTTATGTAGATCCTCAAGAGCGGAAAGAGTTTGGCCTATCTGAAAGACTGAAGGGCCCCTGACCCTGGAACACTCGAAGGGAAAGGATAGGGAGGAATCCATGACGTGATGTCAGGGCAGGCAGGGGAGAAGTCATATTGTAGATTGGGGGCTTGGGGAGGGTGCTTGGATTTTGAGTGTGATGGATTTTAAGCAGGAGATTAACACAACTGGTTTACACTTTTTTTTTTTTAAAGATTTTTTATTTATTTATTTGACAGAGAAAGACACAGCAAGAGAGGGAACACAAACGGGGAGTGGGAGAGGGAGAAGCAGACTCCCCGCTGAGCAGGGAGCCCGATGCGGGACTCGATCCAGGGACTCCAGGATCATGACCTGAGCCGAAGGCAGTCGCTTAACCAACTGAGCCACCCAGGCGCCCCTGGTTTACACTTTTAAAAGGCCATTCTGACTACTTCATAAACGATAGATTTTATGGAGGGAAGAGGGCACCACTCAAGGCAGCCATTGCTTTAGTGGAAGAGAGACAGAATGGCAGCTTCAGCAGCATCACTGCTGGTGATCACAGGAGAGAGGATGGATTCAAGTTACGTTGTAGATGGAGAGTCAGCAGGACGGGCTGATGGATCAATGTGGGAGGAAAGAAAATTGAAAGAATCAACGATCTTAGATTGTGGCTGGAGTAAAGGGTAGTGATTGGCAGTGCCTTCTACTGACCTGGGGAAGCTGAGATAAAGCAGGTTTGGAGGTACAGGGAACTACAGGGGTCCATTCCAGCCACGGTAAGGTGGTGGTGTTAGTTAGACATGCATGTGAAGATGTCACACGGACATTGCAGATGAACCTGGAATATGCTAAAGAGAGGTCTAAAATCTCAGAATGAAATGAGGCCACTTAAGGATAGGGTATAGACAAGAAACAGACTCTTAACCACAGAGAACAAACTGATGGTTATCAGAAGGGAGGGGTCGGGGGAGGGGGAAGTAGGTATGGGGATTAAGCAGGGCACCTGTCGTGAGGAGCACGGGGTGATGTATGGAAATGTTGAATCACTCTATTGTACATCTGAAACTAATACTACACTGCATGTTAACTAACTGGAATTTAAATAAAAAGCTCAAAAAAATAGTGTATAGAAAAAAAATGTCCCAGGATGAAGTTCGACAGCACCATAATACTTAGAAGTTGAGCAGAGTTTGAGAAGGAGTTAATCAAGACTAAGGAAGAGTAGACCCAAACTCTCGCACATTAAGGAACACTCTGAAAATTAGCATTTTCCCCCCAGTATAGTGGGCTAAGAGGCATACTGAGGGTCCTCTCCAGGGACTGAGGGGATCAATGGTCCACTTGAAATCCATTTACAGCACACCAGTGTGCCTCAGCATGATGTGTTCTAGGATATGACCTCGGGAATAAAAGGCAAAGAACAATCAAATTGATTAAGTTCTGTGTTCACAGTAAATTCAGGTTTTTTGGTATGAAGTTCATAATAATAGATCCCCCAAAAAGGTCTAATTAGGATACTTTCAAAGACTCTTCCAAGTCTCAGTCATCAATATTTAGTCTCACGACATCTGGAAACAGACATTTTTCAAAATTCTTTGCAGCAAAGATGTGCATAGAAATTTTACTTTCCTTCAAGGCCTAGAAAAATGCATAAATACATTCTAGAAACGTGTGTCAAATTAATGATTATGTTGAGCACCCCAAAATACAAAATAACGTAGCTGTTTATAGAGAAAACTCTTTGGACAGAGAACTATCCATGTTATGAAAATAAAGAATGCGGGGCGCCTGGGTGGCTCAGTTGGTTAAGCGACTGCCTTCGGCTCAGGTCATGATCCTGGAGTCCTGGGATCGAGTCCCGCATCGGGCTCCCTGCTCGGCAGGGAGTCTGCTTCTCCCTCTGACCCTCCTCCCTCTCATGCTCTCTGTCTCTCATTCTCTCTCTCTCAAATAAATAAATAAAATCTTTAAAAAAAAAAAAGAAAATAAAGAATGCTAAAATTATTTACAGGCACATCAAAAACCTCCCATTTGGTTTGGTGTTAATACATGATTCCATGAAATCTAACATTGAGTTTAGTGAATATTGCAAAATTCAACTTGATTCCTTTCTGATACCTACTGAAGACTTAGGAGCTTCTATTCATTTTTTTTTTTTTTCAGATTTTATTTATTTATCTGAGAGAGAGCAAGCAGGGAGGGGGCAGAGGCAGAGGAGGGAGAAGCAGACTCCCCACTGAGCAAGGAACCTGACACGGGGCTTGATCCCAGAGCCTGGGATCATGACCTGAGTTGAAGGCAGATGCTTAACCAACTGAGCCATGCAGGCACCCCAATTTAGGAACTTTTAAAAACTGGCCTGCTGCCCTTCTTACTCTGAACAATGAGTTTCCTCTTTAAAGTCAAACTTCTGGGGCGCCTGGGTGGCTCAGTCGTTAAGCGTCTGCCTTCGGCTCAGGTCATGGTCCTAGGGTCCTGGAATCAAGCCCCGCATCGGGCTCCCCGCTCCGCGGGAGGCGTGCTTCTCCCTCTCCCACTCCCCCTGCTTGTGTTCCCTCTCTCACTGTGTCTCTCTCTGTCAAATAAATAAAATCTTATAAAATAAATAAATAAATAAATAAATAAATAAATAAATAAAGTCAAACTTCTTAGGACGCCTGGGTGGTTCGGTCAGTTAGGCATCTGCCTTCGGCTCAGGTCATGATCCGAGGGTCCTGGGATTGAGTCCTGCCTCAGGCTCCTTGGTCAATGGGGAGCCTCCTTCTCCCTCTGCCTGCCACCACACCCCCTCCCCCGCCCCACAGCTTGTGCTCTCTCTCTGACAAATAAATAAATAAAACCTTAAAAATAAAGTCAAACTTCTTGGATCCCCATCCTTTAGTTCCTTCTTGGCACAACTGTTCAGTGATGATCCGTGGCCTCTCCACAAATGTATGCACACACAGGCATGCACACATGCATACTTTGGCTAAGGGTCTCCAGAGCCTTCTTGCCACTATAGTAGGCCACCTTCCAGGCTTAGTGACTCTGGACTCTCTCTCTCATGACAGTATCCATATCTGCAGTCTTTGCACATAGAGGCACTTCATCTTCTTACATCCCAATGTCCAGGCAGCAATGAAGCGACGTCCCTACTCTGCCAGGTTCCTATTGGATGCCCTTCAAGCCCAACCTTAAGAAAAACCTCCAATGATAAGAAAAACCAAGGCCCTTTACCGCAGCTCGGATTCTTGGTAGCTCTGCTAACGAAAACCAACATCACTCATAAAAGAGTCTGCCTCCCTTCTAACTCCCCAAATCTGAATATCATCATCATCATCATCACTGACAGCAAAATCATACCTTTGTACTGATGTATCACAGTTTGATCTGATTTAACTATTTACAGAAAAACAGGATGATGAGCGATTGGTGGACTACCTTTTTTCCCTGTTAAATAAAACATGTATTTTTTGAACAATAAACCAAGCTTCTTAGTTTGCAAGAAACTTAAACAAAATACTCTCTAGCGTTTGCCTGAGCTGCACATTTGCGTTGTCAAACAACTTCCCTCCTGGCTGGGATCCCCAATTACCTTTATTTTCCTTCTGCTCTGTCACAGAGATAAATGATCGTATTTACTTGGTTTGGTTGAGGGCACAGTTTCCCACAGAGCGTTTTTATAGATGTCCATTGCCAGAAAAAATTTAAAACAGGTTTACTGTGGCCATTAGCTCTAAAATATTCGCAGGAACTACATAACTTTTGGACATTTTCCTCTCCACATTGTGGAAGAGACAGGAAGTGAAGGAAAGTGTCCTCAAAAGACTGGTGTCAACATTCTCTTGGTCATCTCCTTCCTTTTTAAAAAAATTTTCTGTTAATCACTGTTTTTTTTTTTTTTAAAGATTTTATTTATTTATTTGAGACAGAGAGAATGAGAGACAGAGAGCATGAGAGGGAGGAGGGTCAGAGGGAGAAGCAGACTCCCTGCCGAGCAGGGAGCCCGATGCGGGACTCGATCCCGGGACTCCAGGATCATGACCTGAGCCGAAGGCAGTCGCTTAACCAACTGAGCCACCCAGGCGCCCCTGTTAATCACTGTTTTTCATTTTCTTGGGCTAAATACTTCTGAGAAAAATCTATGTCTATCATGTTCAAGATGGATTACTGAAAGAAAGAAAAAAAAAAAGCTTTATACAACACCCAAAGCTGTCCTATGTGAGACAATACTGAATTTTTGTGATAATTTTGTGCCACCAAAGTCAACTAACAAGGTTAGGAAGCCAGGTTAGAAAGCCCTTTTGGAAGTGGTGTGGGCTCCATGGACAGAGATGAAAAATATTCAAAGGGTAATCGATGACGATGTGCTGGGAACACAGGGCTGAGTTAGGATGGGAAATGTTACAAGATAGGGGCTAACAAGTGACAAGGTAAAAGACCCAACATCAAATTACCAACATGAAAGGTGTTTATTTTGCCATCCAAGCAGTAGTCATCAAACCAAGCATATATAAGTATTAGGTGCTATTTCAATATGAGGATGTGGATTCTGGCCCTGAGTCGCACTGCTGTGGGGCAAGAATCACCTCTGGAAGCTGCTGGCTGGCCAGAGGAGCCCACAGAGGTGGTGGGCTCCCCAACAGAGGTGCAGTAGTTCCATTTAAAACTCCTGTCTAGTGAAACAGCAAAGATCCTTCATGCCTATTTTTAAATGCACATTTTTAATATGTAGTATAATGCTACTCTTTAACAAACTCTTTACTCCCTGCTTCTCTGATGAAGCTTCCCGTGGTCTTTAAAGGGGTTGTTAACCCAAGAATGGATCACACTCATTCTGCATGAGCAAGTCGAGAAACACTCCATTAAGCCTTCCAGTATTTAATAGAAAGAGCCATCTCTCACCTCTGAGGAGATGAGCCAGCTGCTCAGTGATGAGCTCAGGAGCCTCCTGGAGAATCTCTTTCACCACAAGGGAAGAGGAAGACTCTCGAAACTCAAGGCCGCCATCGCTCTGCTCCACCGGATTAATGACTTTGACAACCGCTGATTCTAAGGTCTTGTCCTCGCTGTAAAGCAAATGGAAGAGAGGAAGACAAAGAGATATGGCTTATTTTCTTACTTTCTGGAAGTATTTAATCTCCACTCCCGCACAAATGACTTCCTCTCAACAGCTAAAAATCTGAGTAAGCTCACATGATGCAGAAGAGAGGACCCTTATTCTATGTGCCTTCATACTGCATTTCACTGAATTCACTCCCCAAGGGTCTTAGTAGGTGGCCCCTCACACCTCAGCACTTCTAGCTCTTGTTTTGCTATGGAAAATAATAATAATAATAATAACAATAATTAATAATAGCTAATATTTACTAAGGTTCCGCTACAGGCCAGACACTATTATCAGGCCAGACAGAATATCACCACGTCTTAGACTATAAAATGACCCTACGGAATGGGTTCTAGTAAAACTCCTATTTTAAAAATGGGGAAACGGAGGCACAAAGAGGTTAAGAAATTTGTCCAAAGTCACAAAGCTTGCAAGCAGACTAGCTTGTGTTTAAACTCTGATAATCTGGTTCCAGAACTTGCACCGGCACTCTCAAGGGCTGGGGAAAAGCTACTACGGGCTGATTTACTTCCACCGTCATCCTTTACACATGAGATAAGTTGGCTTTATCAAAGGCAGAAAGAAAGATGTGAATAAGACTGACGTTGGTCTTTCCGTCTGCCAGAAACAAATGAGTGGCAAAGAAGGAAATAAAGATCTCAATTTCTTTTTGGAAAGCATTCTGTTTCACAAACAGTCCTAAACCGGGAGTTCACAGCATCAATACCAACACCAGCTTAAGTTCTTCAGTTTATTTGGGAACAAAACTCTTCCAAAGATCCTGACTGACACACACGTTTCGTAGCTCACTCCTCTGGCTTCTTGCATTACTTGCATTAGTTGGTTTGAAAGTTAACACATAAATTTAGTCAAGCAGGTGATCATCCTGAGCACTGATAATTGAAGTCAGCCAAATAAACTCCCAGTAACTCTCAGTCAGTTGAACAACAACTGATTAATAAATATTCAAAAGAATTTATGTTTCAAATGGCATGGGGATAAAAACAGCCCCAGACAAGCAGACTGTTTTCAAAACTTTTTATAATGAATGAACTGCATGATTGAAATTACCATGTATTTATACTTAAATATGCTTCCTAAAAAGGGTTAAATAAAAAATTAGATAACTGTACAAGTTTTTCTTTCATGTGTACTTATATCAGTACCCACTGGTTAATGTCCTAAACCATTAGCAAATTGGCAAAGTGTGCAAAAAACCTATTGTCTCAAACTAGAGGTGTTTCACTGGTGGACTCTTCATTCGGTAGCACCACGGAGCTTATCAAAAGAGCATTTGTGTTGGGTTGGATAAGTCCCTGAAGGCAGACAATTTGTCTCATTTCTCTTTATGTACATTTAGATTCTTGCACCAGTTAGCAACTCCTGAGTACTTACTGAAGGAGGCAGAAGACCCAAGTTTAATCCAAACTACTCTAGTAACTGCATGAGGTACCTTGGATAAGTCATTTGCAACAGTGGGGTTCAGATTTCTTGTCCATAAAATAATGAATTCGAGCTCCATGAACTTTAAAAATCCATCCTGCTCTTATAGTATCAAATGCTATGAATGAATGAGCCAATGATCAGATGACTTCCATAGGTGATCCATATGATTTTTCATTTCACCACTGAGATATTTTTCTTAAGAACCTTTCCGTTTTATTTAGTGTTTAATTTCAGTTTTCATTACATATTTACAGGATCAATACATAGGACTGTTGTGTTGCTATAATACACTATTTGAAATGGTTCAAAATTATAATCTTGGTCACTGCTACAAAAACTTTCCACTCAAAGATGTCATATTTGAAATGCAAAAGTCAAAAGGGAGGACTGGGATAGCCCACATTTTGCCATAAGAGAAGAAAAAATATTCTTTTTCCTCTGATGTCGTCTGCCTTTAATGCAATTCCCAAAGTCACAAAAATCCTGAACGAGGTGATACTGTCCCCATAAGAGCCTTGGTTCAAGGATCAAACCTCCCTCCAGAGCCTTACCTGGCCAGCACGTTGCTGCCAACAAGTGTTATAGATAACTTCCCTTCATCATTGAGTTGATGCAGATTAATTTCATCTCGGAATATGTGGAATGATTCAGAGATATTTAGCTCTTCTAAAATAAACCTTGTCTCGGTGAAGTAACTGAATTCAGTTCTTGGTATGTTCAGCACTGGCAAACAGAGAACCCCAGGTGGACTGACCTGCGAAGAATAGAGTTGACTGACTCACCATTAGCAGCAGGAGGAAAGAGCACAACTCCATTTGCTTCAAGCCTGAGGGCAATGGTAAATGGAACAAAAGTCTTTTGGCTTCACTCACCCACATGCCATGCAGAATCAGCTCTTCCTGAACCCAATTAGCAGAGCATTAGCTACAGGTAAATGGCCCCTAATATTTTTTAACCTCTTGTTACTCTTTTATATCTTATTTCAACCCCTCCACAATTTAAACACACACACACACACATATTCTCCTTTTCAGGGGAAACAAATTCATATGTCCTTATGAAATTGGCAGAAAATTAGAATGATCGCAGTAGGGCAGATGAGGACTGTGGTGACACAGAAGGGCATATATGTCCCATCTACATGGGATGCCTGCCATTCGTCAGGCTAATCCTGAATACAATTGTGCAATAATCATTAGAAGTTTATGTATGGCAAGTTATTTTTCTTAATTAATTGAGATCAAACTCCTGATTCTGAAACTTGAGTCAAGTGCATGTGGCCTGAGAATATCGTGGGGCAGGACCTATTTTGAGGTTAGAATCAGAACTAGGTTCTAGCCCCAGCCTCAGCTGTGTGACTTGGAGAAAGCCGTTTTCCTTTTGGAAACCCAGTTTAACCCATCTGTAGAATGGGGCTTACCTACCAGAGTGAAAAGTATTTAAATGGAGTCATACATGGGAAGTTGCAAAGCTCTACGTTTATTCTAGGTGTTAATACTCTCAGAGAAAGTCACCACGTTCTCGGGGAAAAAAAATTCAAATGGAGATGTAGACCTTTGGTCAGAGGCAGGGCCTGGTAAACTAAAAGGAATGCCCAGAAATAGGACAAATTCTAGTATGTGACCCTTCAGTAATTCCATATTTGTCCCCATGCTGAGTGAAGAGCCATTTTATCCATCACAACTACTTTCCCATTCCTTGGGTCTCATGTTATTTTCATTCAAGACACTGCAGTAGGTGGTGGTGGTGGTATTTATAATTTCCTTAAGAGTCCATGCCACTGTTGGTCTAAAAACCAGTCTGGTTCAGTTAACTCTATGTTCTCGGGACAAGCAACATTTTTTTTTCTAGGAGTGAAAGAGTCCAGTTAATAGGAGTAAGCGTTTAATATGCATTATCTTGACATAGGCACATTTATCTCCTTATGCCAATTAATCTCCCTTGTAAGGTTCACAAATTTTATATAAAGTCAGTATGTAGAGATCAGAATATTTTACCTGGCATTTTTGTCAGCTGTTGTCCTAAGCCATTCTTGCCACCCACAGCTCATTCTGGAAGACTGGGTTTCATGTGAATTTAAATTACTCTAGATCAGCTATGTATACTCTCAGAGGCAAGGATCCAAACAAAATTGGAATAAAACAAATCAGACTCCGGAAAATTAAAAATTCTGTGAAATTGGAAATAGCACTAAGACACTCATACTGTGCTTTTTTAGACTTGGAGGTGACGCATTATCATGGGCTGATGAATTTTATGAAATTGAAATTTTAAAACAATTTATTAAAAGGTCTTTTCCACTTCTGTAGGGATGCTATAGATTTCACAGAGTACAAAGATTCTCACTCAAGGGAGATTATCACAAACTGAGAATGACCCTTGTCAGGGTTAAAAGTCAAGAACAGAATATAGACGTGACACGTAATACCTCTGTTACTGAAAACTCCAGCCAATATGCTCTGTATTTCATGTAATGTTCATGCACGCATTTTTCTATTCCCAACAGTAAAACTAACCAACAAGGATGATAAAGGAAAACAAGAAATTCTGACCTACTTTTGTTAGTTCTCTGAATTCCCATAAAAGTAAACAACTATCATATATTTTTTTAAAAATTATTTGAAAGCATTGATCTTAATGAAATAATGTTTCATGAAGAAAGAAATAACTAGACAATGCCTAACATATAGGTGACCAATAAATATTTGTTGTTTAATGATTGTAACACATTATTCTCTGAAACAATAAACCAGAACATGAAAATTTAAGTGAATGGTTTCCTCACTTTTCCAGAAAATGTTTGTTCTTATGAGTTCCATCATAATTCAAATACAAAAAATATAATCTTCTTTCCCCTCACCTTGTCTAGAAAGTAAGCATATGTGAAGGCAGAAATGAGAGAATCCAAGTCACACGATTTATGTCCAATAACCACATGGACCTTTTCCAAGCGTTTGCTTCGATTCTGAAACAAATTCAAACAAAACATCACAATTTAGTGCACAATAGATCAAGATAAAAAGGACATTTTTCAATCTTTTTTTCAAAACTATTCCTTAGCTATATTCACACACAATTGCAGAAATTCATAAATTTATCATGAAGTTTTATATGAGGACACAAAATTGCAGAACATGTTTAACATTCAGAAATGCTAAAATTCTAGTGCATCGTCAGGAACAGAAAATTGTGGATTCACAACCTCAGGAGGTTCCCCAGGTGACATCTGCAAGTGACCTCCACATGCAGAGGACAGGGAGAGACCAAAGAAAGAGGCAGACCCCTCCAGATGGGTAGGTGGTAGTTTAATAAATAAGGAAGCCTACTTACAAGGCTTATCTTGGGCGCCCGCAAGATAGGTAGATCTTCACACCCACCTGCCAGAAGCTTAAAAACTTATACAGGGGCCTTCACTGGGCTCAGTCATGTGTGGTCGCAACATCACATTACTCTCTCAAAGCTGTGTCCTTGGAACAGCTCCTACTGTGGGAACGGTGGACAAAGTGCATATTCCAAGGACAGGGTAGAGGACGAGGAGCCTCCAATTGTCCGGGTCTAGCTCATGAGTCAGCCATTAGTCATGTCCTCTAGATGACATTTTCCAACACAAATGTGGTCTTATTAAGATTATTATAGTCTAACTTGGTATGCATTGTGTCCCTGAGTCATAATTTTTTAGTAAAAGATTATTTTGGTTGAAAGGGAAGATCCATAGTGTAGTGGTCCTCCTTTATCTGCAGGGGATACATTCCAAGACCCCTGGTGGATGCCCAAAGCCGCTGATAATACTGAACCCTATATATACTCTGCTTTTTCCTATACATACATACCTATGTCAAGTTTATAAGCTAGGCTAGTAAGAGATTAACAACAATAACTAATAATAAAATAGAACAATTATAGCAATATACTGTAATCAGAGTTATGTGAATGTGGTCTCTCTCTCTCTCAAAATATCTTATTATACTGTACTCATGCTTCTTGTGATGATATGAGATGATAAAATGCCTAGGTGATGAGATGAAGCGAGGGGAATGACGCAGGCACGCTGACATAGCATTAGGCTATTACTGACCTTCTGACAATGTCAGAGGAGGATCATCCGCTTCCAGACCACAGCTGACTGTGGGTAATGGAAACCATGGAAAACGAAACCATGGATAAGGGAGAACTACTATATTCTATGTCATGTCCTTAGATAAGATGTTCTTTTTAAGATTTTATTAATTTATTTTGAGAGAGAGAGAGCATGCCTGAGTCAGGGGAGGAGCAGAGGAAGAGGGGGAGAGAGACTCTCAAGCAGACTCCGTGCTGAGCAGGGAGCCCAACGCGGGGCTCGATCCCATGACCCTGAGATCCATGACCTGAGCTAAAATCAAGAGTCAGACCAACCAACTGAGCCACTCAGGTGCCCCTAAGATGTTCTTAATTTGAGAGACGGAGTGACTTTTTCATATGTCCTTGGCTTGCAACACACAATTTGGTAATGATTTATTTTTTCCCGCCACATTCTGGGTGACAGGTTATGTTCTCCCTGCATTATATTCTATAGTTTAGCAAATGAAAGTGGTAACATTTTTTCCTCCCCCCAGGAAAGGGATATGATTAGTATTATTGCTCTAAAAATACAAATCAGTTGCTATTAAAAAGTGTACATAGTCACCTCTCTGGAAGAGAAGAGATACTGTTTTCTTTCCTGGTTAACTCAATAGTTACTTAAAATTACTTTATAGAAGGCTGAACTTCTTGTGAAATACTGGGTTGGAAATGCCAAAGAAGGGCCTGCTTCTAGAAAGTTCCACAACAAAGCTGTCCAATAATGATAACTGTAATCTAAATTAACTTCTTTACAGTACATATGTGTAGTTTCCCACTTCGCACCCTTTGTTTTAACTTCTCTTTTTAGGACTGACTAGAAAGCCCTACTCAATTGCAGTATTGCTCAAAGAGGCTATATAAAAAATATATTAAAAATTGCACTGTTCATTACTATTCCAAAAAAGCCATTTACTCTTTTTTCTACCGAACAAAGACAAAGTATTATTTAGTAACCTACTAGGTATTTTACAAATGAATCTATGAAGTTGTTATTAGTATGGAACTACTGATGTCAGGGTCAGAAACAAGTTTTTAAACCAGGCTGTGGCCCAAGAAACTATTATAATAAAGTAAATCTTGAAGGAGTTTAAAGAGTCTATCAATACAGAGAGTGAGAGCAGGATCAATATTGCAGATGAGTCATCTAATATGTGTTATGGCTAAATTAAAATAAACATGTATTTTTTCAAATATATTGAGATACTGATCTTTAGTCAAACAACATGACTTGAAAGTATGATATAAACTCTCTGAATGTAAGTACAACTCACTCTCCTTCATCACCACCAGCTTTAACTCCCCTTCCTTCCTCTTCCAGCTTCCTTCACTTAACTTCATAAATTTATAGCTGAGTCACTTGTACCCATGGGGGTTCTAGTCTAGGCCCAGTTCTCATCTGAAAGCTGGACTGCTTCCCCTGTGCAAGACTGTCAGATATTCTAGAGGTACCTAAAGAAATTTAGGTAAATGGAATTGTACTCCATTACAACACAAACAAATGCATTAGGAAATCTTATTGCTGTAGAAAGCTGTTCTTCCGAGAAGCTCAAAGGTCTAAGTAGACATTACCTCATTTCTCCTCTCAGAACTTGTAAGGCAGACAGTAAGAAGATTAACAATACTTTTTACAGGTCAGTGGAGTCTGTGATGGGGCCAGGATCATTCCCAGACCCCATGACCCAGTACAGGGAGCCCTTTCCTGGGCCCTGCACCAGCCATTCCACAGTGCCATAATGACTTCAGCATCTACAAAATGAGTGAGCATGGGCGTTGAGGGAGAAAAGACAATGTTAAATATGCATTCTAAATACAGCAAGGCTTCAGACATTTATAGCATCAAAATTACCCCAAAGCTGACCTATATCTGCTTTCTTATCTGAGTTCGACAACTCGTAAGCACAGCTGTTGGTTCAATAATCGACTTTCATGAAAGACATGGGGGAAATAAGATCTGTGTGTCAATTCATTTCCAAGTCTAAGCCAATTATTACTTAAAAAAAAAAGAAAGAAGCTAACTAAGATTGTGAACCCAAAGCATGGTGGACCAATTCTCTCTTCCAAGACTGTGATTTATTCATTCTTGTCCAGTTAAAGAGAAAAAAAGTACGTATCATCTTACCGGTCAGACTATAGAAGATCCCGGTACAAAATCTTGAGGGTTCTCTGTAGTGCTACATGCCTCTCTCCTCATGCTCTCCCGTGTCTCATCTGACCTCCCTTCTTCCCACATGTCAATCCCCCTCCTACTCGTGGCCTCTTTGAGGCATTTGCTCCTGTCTGCTATCTGTAGTCAGGGCCCCAGGACCCAGGCTCCAACTCTTATCTTTCCCCCACCACCCACCTCCACCAAAATGTGCCATGCTGGTGCCCACGTTATGAGGGACTGATCTGCTTCTCTGTAAACAATTCCACACTTTCATTTTAAAGAGACCTCCCAGGGATTATGCCACAGTCCAAAAAGATGAACAGAAATTTCAAGTTGGCTGAAAATGTTGGACCAGACAAAAGAGACATCACAACCAGAGGTATCTTTGGTGCCTGCCAATGAGCCTTAAGAGTGAGGGGCTCAGCGGCACCTGGGTGGCTCAGTCGGTTGGGCTCCCGGCTCCTGATTTTGGCTCAGGTCATGATCTCAGGGTCCTGGGATCAAGCCCCGCATTGGGCTCTGTGCTCAGCATGGAGTCTGCTTGGTATTCTCCCTGTTCCCTCTGCCCCTCCCCCTGCTCCTGCTCTCTATCTCTCTCTAAAATAAATAAAATCTTAAAAAAAAAAAAAGAGTAATAGGCTCAGCCTCAAAAAGTCTCAGATATTTGTAAGTGCCTGAACCCTACCAAAAAACACTAAGATATAATTAAAGTGTAGCAAAAGTTAGATATTATCACAACCATGTTCCAAAAGACTTCTGCCTGCTTCTAGGAATAAAACATGAAATTAGTTATGTAAACTCAAACATAGGTGAGCTCAAGGAATGTATAGGATTTGGCTTTTCAAATTGGGGTCAACAACCAGAGAACACAGGCTCCACTTTCAAGCTTCCTACCACAGATGATCTTGGCAGTGTGAACAGACCAAGCACAGGGGTCAAATCCTGGCAATAAAGTCCGGGGACTGATTTCAGGTGTGTCCAAGGATGGTAACGGGGGTCTTTACAATGCCTGGTCTACTCTGGCCGTGGTCCCATCTACAGGGGCAGCAGTGAACCTGGTTCCTGGAACTGAGCAGGGACTCTTGAACACAGTGACACTCTCTGGATCTGTGCCTCTCCTAGCGGGTCTATGGACCCCTTCCTATTTCACATCTCCACATATTCATAGACTCGAAGATGTCCAATCTTAATAACTATGTCCCTCGATACAGTTCAAATAGGGTCTGAATCATTCACAAGCAAACAAATTATGCCCAAATAAAAGTGACAGCTTTATCAATTCAATTACTTATTGTCATTCAACTAATAAAAATCTATTTGTGCTATCCAGCAGTAAACCAAACAGATCCCAGCCCTCATGGTTCTCGCATTTGAGTGCAAGGAGATATGACGAACCAAATAATTAGATAATAAGTTCAGGGGTAGCGTGCACTGGGATGAGGATCATTGGAGAAGGTAACATTTGAGAAAGCCCTGAGGTTAAGAAATGGGACCTAAGGATATCTCAGGCCAGGGGAATAGCCAGGGCAAAGGCCCTGAGGTGAGATCACATCCAGCTTGTCCAACAAATATTTATTGCCTAGTGTATACATTTTCTAAATGTGACCTTGTAAACTCTTAGCCAGGAGTGAATGGATCTGGCAAGTAAGTACCCACTCCCTATTATTATTTTTTATTTTAAAGATTTTTATTTATTTATTCACGAGAGACAGACAGAGAGAGAGAGGCAGAGGGAGAAGCAGGCTCCAAAGGAGCAGGGAGCCTGATGCGGGACTCGATCCCAGGACCCTGGGATCATGACCTGAGCCGAAGGCAGACGCTTAAACCATCTGAGCCACCCAGGTGCCCCTCACTCCCTATTATTGATACAAGCACAGCAAGCATTAAGCAATCTCAGGAGACAGAAGATTCATCACTGATGTCACAAGCCCAACACAGAATGGAATCCTGATAATGGGTAGAAATAGATACTATGCTGCTTTGTCATCTATACTTCCAAATAGATGGGCAGAATCTCTCCTTAATCAATGTATAAAAGAAAATATATCGAATATGCCAGTATTCCAGATCACAATTTTGATATGCTTTCAAAGTGTAATCCTATATCACACGAAAATGAGACTTCTTTTTTTTTTTTAAAGATTTCACCCATTTATTTGAGAGAGAGAGAGAGAGCACATGAGAGGGGTTAGGGTCAGAGGGAGAAGCAGGTTCCCCGCCAAGCTGGGAGCCCGATGTGGGATTCGATCCCAGGACTCCGGGATCACGACCCAAGCCGAAGGCAGTCGCTTAACCAACTGAGCCACCAAGGCGCCCATGAAAATGAGACTTCTTAATGAAGTTTACTCATCTCTTTTAAAAAGTCAGCAAAATGCCTACACATTCAGATGCAACTGCCCATTAAAAGAAATTGCACTTGTCAGGCAAAAGCACTTTCAAATACACCCAAAGAAAACAGAATCGATCGGAAAAAGGGCTTCCAGGGTCCTGCTAGAGGCCTAGGCCCCTCCATCAATTTTCTCATAGCCGTATCCTCGGAGAAACAAAGCTGCTCCAACCTATAACTTGAACATTTAAAGTCCCATAATTAAAAGTTTGGGGCACAGAGGGAGAGAATGCTGGAGGGAATAAAGGACATGGCATCTACTGAAGTTAAAAACAAAAACAAAAACAAAGAAGGAAATGCTTATCACTCTGAGCAGGTCCCCAGAACACAGGGATTTTTCCTGCTATTTGAAACCTTTACATTTTTCTTTATTTTTGCTTATTTTTCCAGTAAGAAAAAAAAAATACATGAAATTATAAAGAGTCAGACACAACAAAAATTAATAAAACAAAGATAACTGCTGTTAACAGTTCATTATTGATTATTCCACATTTTTAATTTATGCATATATATTAACACATGTACTTTACAAAAATGGGGTGTTTTTATTCCCACTCTTTAGATAGTTCCTTTTTTTCCACTTAATAGTCTGCTATGGACTATGCTCCATGATCAAAACTGTAGAACTTCTTTATTCTTTTTAGCTCAAGGGTGGCAATTGTATGAACACGTATGTGTGTATAAAATTTCTGGAATCAGGGCGCCTGGGTGGCTCAGTCATTAAGCGGCTGCCTTTGGCTCAGGTCATGATCCCAGAGTCCTGGGATCAAGTCCCACATCGGGCTCCCTGCTCAGTGGGAAGCCTGCTTCTCCCTCTCCCACTCCCCCTGCTTGTGTTCCTGCTCTCGCTGTCTCTGTCAAATAAATAAATAAAATCTTAAAAAAAAAAAATTTTTTTCTGGAATCAGCATAAGTGCCTTTAAAAAAAAAAAATGATATCACCAAATAGGATACTCTATCCCACTGGCTACCTAGTCTAGTTTCATTCTAATGGTCATAATTAATTTCTTCAGAGAGCTGTACCTCAGGTCATGTCTAAAAGCAAAAACATCTACCAGAATCTGAAAATTCAGGACACAGACATTTCATATTAAATTTTCTCATAAGTGTCCTAATTTACTTGGTGACGTACTAGATGAATATGAACCAAGGAATTAGGAAAAGGCAAAAAACTTTCAATGATAAGACTAATGATTTTGAGGTAATTTATCTCACTTACTGATAAAACTGAAGCCGAATCAATTCAGATAAGTATGCATTGCCTATAACCTCTCCCCTCACTGCCCTCCCAGCTGACCCCAATCATTTTTCCCCTCAGGCTTCTCTTTTAAGCTGCACTGCTATCTCTCATGTGGGGACAAATAGGAGCTGGGAGTCAGTCTGAGCAAACTCCCCTATAAATAGCTCAAATCCTATGCACCTGCACCTCCTTCTGTATTGTCAAATGCAGAGGCCACAGTGGGTAGGCAGTGGGGGACCCAAAAGCCAAACCCAAGCATTGCCTGAGACCCTTCTTTCTTGGGTGGGTCATCTGGTTCCCTGGTTCCTTTGGGATCAGACTCCTTTTAGCTGGAGCTTTGGACACCTTCTCAGCTGAATCCATTCTTCCTCAACCTGTTTGTTGCCCATCTTAGAGTGTTCTCAAAAGGAGTGACCTCATATATGGTTTATATACTTCTTCTGGGTCATAATAATGATGGGGGCTGGATTTGTTATTTACTTACAGCATTTCATTTTTATATTTTCATTCAGGATTCTCTTTCTGCCAATGTCCTTGAAGGACAGTTTTGGGGGCAGCACCATTATTTTTCCCCCACAGCTTCAGCCATAAAAGGTCAAGGATGATCCCCTCTCCAAGTCTTTACCTTTCCCAAAGAGCCCCTATAGGAATCACCCTACACAGCTTGTCTACATATTATTATTTCCCAGACATTCCACTTTGGGAGGAAATGTGTCCATACATTTATTGCCAACTGGATGGGATAGCTCTTCAATTTCCCATTTATGTACCGCTCCCTTCTATTTGAAATAGATGTCCAGTCCCAGAAGTTTGTCCTCCATGTTTTTACAGGTCTCTAAATCTCTCAACCTTTCCCTTTTCAGACTCAAGAACCATAGTCTTTTTCATCTACCCATATGAGCATGCATCCAGGTCCATGAGCCTTTCCTTTACCTCCTCTGATCTTCTGCGTCTGTGCCCCATTACTGGGTTTGGACCCTGCTATGGACTGAATTGTGTGCCCCCAAAATTCATATTTCAAAGCCTTAATCCCCAATGTGATGGTATTTGGAGATGGGGATTTAGGGAAATAATTAGGTTTAGATGAAGTCTTGAGGGTGGGGCCCTCAAGATGAAATCTCTTGTTCTCCCCCCATCTCTCTCTCTCTCTCTCTCTCTCTCTCGATCACAGGGAAAAGACAGCCACAAGCCAGGAAGAGGGCCCTCACCAGAACTCAACTATGCTGGCACCCTGATCTTGGACTTCCAGCCTCCAGAACTGTGAGGAAAAAATTTCTATTTTTTAAGCCATCCAGTCTATAGTATCATTTTGTTATTTTGTTATGGCAGCCCGAGCAGACTAAGACAGACCTCCAGGTTGGAGTCATTCCAGAATTCAAAACCACCTAGCAGATAACTGAACTTTAGAGAAAGCTTTGAAGAGTTTCTTTTACTAAATGATTGCTGTCAAAGCCATACAAGAGTTTTAAAAACCGAATGAAAAAGAATAGCCCTCATACACATGTATGGAAACCTACCCCCATGTCACTGAGGGCTAATTTGTGTTGTCAAATTTATAGTTATACTATACTGTCAGAGTAGTGTTAATTGCTGTAGAAAATATATTCATTATAAAACATTTGGAAAATATAGAAACACAAGAAATAAACCCTCAAGACCCAAAGGAATCACTATGAACATTTAGTGTACTCCTTTCAACCTTTTTCTATACTTCAACAAGAGTTCTCTTTTGTAATACTGTGATCATATTACACATAACATTTTGTAACATCTCTTTTTCAACATTTTAGTATTCTTCTAAAATTCTTAAATATAAATGTTGTGACGGTCAGTGGTAACATGTGTTTGCTTTTGTAACCCCAGCTCCCAGCCTATTGCTTTGCATACAGTAGGTGCTCCCAACAACTACTGAAAACCTGAATGATGAATAAATTATGGTATTTAGTGGATATAATATTCTTTCGTAAGTATCAATATAATACGGTTAGTCAATCCTCTACTGTTGTAGATTTAAGTTATCTTAATTTTTTATAATATAAATAAGAATGAAGGGAATACTTGGAAGATAACATTTTTGTGCTCATGCCTAGTTATTTCTTCAGGATAAACTCCTGAATTTTACATTTCCAGGTCAAAGAATGTGTTTTAATGCTTACCAGAAAGGTTGTAAAAATTTACATTTTCGCCTATAGAGATACCTGATTTTTAAGGCTTCAACTCTGTGTTTAAGCATTATCATGTTCACAAGTGAAATAGCACCTTAAAGTGAATTTGCATTTATTATGATTAGGAGGGTTTTACATCATTTTTTTCATATGGACACTAAACATTATTGTCTTTATATGAGATTTTTCTCTGCAGATCTTTGAGGATGTTTATCCTACTCTCATTGGCAAATAAACTCTTAAAATATTATTAACATATTCAACTCTGGCAACATCAATAAGATATTACTTTGTCCTTCGGTTCTGGGCATCTGCAAAGCAGTAAGTTGCATTAGGGATGCAATAAGCATGCATTATTTAATAGGCATCATCATTTCGAGCACTAAAGAACAATGATACACTGTGTGCCATCTTTTCTCAGAAAAGGAAAATGTGCTTTCTGAAAATGTTGCAATAATACAGGTCAGACTCTGTCTTGGTCTCTTAGCTCTTGATTGGAGTACATTTACTCCTCTGTTTTGTCATTAGCCTCAGGTACAAATGCTAATGCAACTTAAATTTAAATCTAAAGTGTGAAATGTATCATCAGTTAGTATCTTTAAATGCAGTGAAATTTCGGTAGCAAAACAGCACCCAAAAAAAAGATAAAAGTAAGAGAGTAGATCCTGAAATGCTCATCACAAGAAAAAAAAAATTGTGACTGCATGATGATGGATGTTAACTAGACTTATTGTGGTGATCATTTCACGACATATTCAAATATTGAATCATCATGTGATACACCTGAAACTACACAATATTTACATCAATTATATCTCAATAATATATACACAATGTGTAATTCAGCTAGTTCAATTCTGTATTAAAAAAAGAATAATACAAGATAAACAATAGAGGGGAGATATTTGCATAATATTTGTAAATTCTTGCCATTAGAAGGGCAGTATTCCTAACATACAAAGAGTTCCCACACATTGATTCAGAAAAAGACAAACCAATGGAATAATCAGTAAAAGATGTAAATGGGCAATTAACAAACGAAATGAATAAATGAAAACAAAGTCAACCTCATTAGCAGTCATGAAAATGGAAATCAGACCAACAAGAAAATGTCATTTTTTTGACTATCAGATTGGCAAAAAATTAAGAGTATTAACATCTACTGCTGGTTAGACTGTAGGCAGCAGTGAGGAATACCACAACCAAAGTGGGAATGATTTGACAGTAGCCATTAAAATGCAGAATGTTCAAATTTTTTGATCCAACCTTTTATTCCCTCTCCAGGGATCTAGTCTATAGAAACAAAATCACCAATATATATGGATATTTTTTAATTCCTTATTATTATTTAAAATCCATTGCTGCGACGAACCATGAGAGACGATGGACTCTGAAAAACAAACAGGGTTCTAGAGGGGAGGGGAGTGGGAGGATGGGTTAGCCTGGTGGTGGGTATTGAGGAGGGCACATTCTGCATGGAGCACTGGGTGTTATGCACAAACAATGAATCATGGAACACTTCATCTAAAACTAATGATGTAATGTATGGGGATTAACATAAGAATAAAAAAAAAATCCATTGCTGCATATGGATATTTAGTAAAATCCCAAAGAACGCTTGTGGAAGCAGTATTTGTAATGGAGAAAAAGAAAACAAAGTAAGAAATAACCTCCATGCATAACAATTAAGGAATCGTTGGATAAATTATGGAATATCCATAAGATAGAAGCTAAGCAGCTACTACCAAACAAGTAAGTCAGATCAATATCTAATAACCTGGAAAGATGTATTCCAATATTCTTCCCATTTCCTCACATGGCTGCTTCTTCCTATCTGGATCCTGCCTCTCAGCAGAAAAGCAGGATGTGGTTTCTTCGTGGGTAATACTACTGTCTTGCTGACTGCACTAGGATCTCTTACTAAAACATTACCTAAATGTAAATTTCTGAGCCCCACCCCTAAAATTTAGATTCATAAGTTGTAAGAATATTGTGACTGGTCTGGGCTTTCAAGAAGACCCATGATTAGTTCCCAGGGACCATGTGGTTTCTGTCAACTACAGAATGTACATGAGTTGGTTTTTTTGAAAGGGATTGCTTAAGTTGCTCCAGATCAAGTAAAATTTCAGAGAAAACTACTGGTGCTACATTATTTAGATTCACTTCAGTTTCAACTTAGGAGAGATCTTAGGATCCACCCAGTTGAAACCCATCAGTGGTTTCCAAAGTAGGCAGTAGACCTGAGAGCAAGGGAAGAAGCCACACACATTCCTATTTATCTCATCCTTTTAAACTTTGATTTTTTAAAAAATACGTTTTGCAATGTGCCTTAAATATTAGTGTAGTAATACAGGAGTAGAATTTAGAAATAAATATATGTTTTGAGAATATGAAACCTTCAGTTCCGAGTCACTCATGCATTTGGGGGTCAGCTACTCTACATCAGAGGTCCAGTTCCATCAGACTGATGGTTCCTGGAGAGCCCTGGAAACATCTTGAACTTCATACCCTCCAGAGTTCCTAAGGCAATGCTCTGTACACACCAGATGCTCAAACAAACATTTGTTAGTGAAAATGACCATATCGGATATAAGAGTTGGGCAGAAGAGAGTTTTCAATTTTACATCATCTGTTTGTTATGTTCCTATAAAATAACAGAGCTAGGAGGAACAATTTGTTACAGGTTGCAGGTAATTCTCTCTCTCCCTAAATCTTTTTTTTTTTTTTTAAGATTTTATTTATTTATTTGACAGAGAGAGACACAGCAAGAGAGGGAACACATGCAGGGGGAGGGGGAGAGAGAGAAGCAGGCTTCCCGCAGAGCAGGGAGCCCCATTGGGGGTGGGGGGGCTCGATCCCAGGATGCTGGAATCATGACCTGAGCCAAAGGCAGACGCTTAATGATTGAGCCACCCAGGTGCCCCTCTCTCTTCCTAAATCTTAACAGACTCTCATTTGGTGGTGGGATAGATCTTCTCTCTCTCTCTGTCTGTCTGTCTACATACACACACCCCAGAGCATTATACCTACTTCATGCTATAAATTTCCAAATAATGCTTTAAAATGATTTTATAAAGTGAAGGATTTTACGAGTACTATGTCATCATAGATTTTCTCCTTTCCTCCCAAGACTTAAAACACTTGACTTGTGAATCCATTCCACATTCTAATATATCCATATTGTGAAGACTTAAACTGTTGTAATTATTTTGTTTTTAAATGTCTCAAGCAGTGTGCAGAAGTGTACCACAGAACTCTAGATCAGAACATGACTTGCTATTAGTACATGTATATCTAGCAGCCCCAATTCTGGGCCCTGAAATAGCTCCAAAAAGCACCATAGAAGGGCAGAATTGTAATTAGCTGCCAGATGTCATCTATGAAAGGTGGAGACATAGCCCCAAATTGTGATTTCAATCATGATTCACTAAATCACTCAGACCTGCTTCCCTATTTTCCACTTTCCCCACCTATGGAAAGAAAAAGTGTCTCTGGACACAAAGGTGGATATAGAGGGGGCGGTGTTCTTCACAAACCGTTTCTTATCAAAATATCATGGGAAAACTGTACACACATTACATACACTAAATGTTTCTGTAAAACTTTTATAGTAACTAGTATCAAGAACAGAGGAAAAAAGACCCAAAGTAGCAAAGAGTCTAATGCTCATTGAACTCTTCAGTTTACTTGGTTGTTTTTGTTTTTGTTTTTGTTTTTTTCCTCTATCCTTCCAAACACATTTTCAGGGCCTTTTACTAAGAATATAGAACCTTCTGGAAAATAAGGTGTTCATCTTTGTGCAGATACAAGCTGGTGGGTTGCTCAGTAAATGTCCACACCTACTCTCAGGTGTGCTCTGGTTTATTGTGTCCATCATCACAAATAACCTCTTGAATGAGGTGCTTACAGGAATCAAGGGAAGTGACATTACAATTAATACTTATGAAGGATTTTGGAAACTGGGGGAGTCAGCCCCTTCCGCCAGTAGCTGAACCTGAGCATCAACATGAGCTAAAGGAATTCTATGAGACGGAGGAGCTGCCCTGTGGGTCCCTTACACAAGCCTGCTGGAGGAGCTCACCTTTGTCTCTGGGACAAAGGACTTCTGCCCCGGGATGAGCAACACCCAACCCCCTGAGCTGCGGAACACATTATCAATTAGGAAAAGAAAAAAAAGAAAAAGATCAGAAAGCTGCGCTTATGGCACGACTTCTCAAATTTGCTCTGAAGATGAACATTTTAATATTAAATTATAGCCCTAGTTCTTGTTGCTATTTTCCTCTCCTTTAAATTTGTCAGAAGTTGTAGAAATTTACAGCAGAGGGAGCGGCTGAGGGAGAGGGAGAAGCAGGCTTCCCGCCGAGCAGGGAGCCCGATGCGGGGCTCGATCCCAGGACCCTGGGATCATGACCTGAGCTTCGGGCAGACGCTTAACCGACTGAGCCACCCAGGAGCCCCTTTATTGGAATATTTCTGATTCATAAATATTTTAAATGTTTTTTAACCGGTCCTTATGGAAAAGGAAAACAAGGCTTCTGCCGCTCCACAAGTTCCCAGAACTTTTTTGTGTGCGAGTCCTCACTCAGAACAGGTCCTCTTAACATGTTGCCCCCTCTGAAGCCAGCCGCTGTGGGGCACAGTTTGCTCCAGATACTTTAATTATTTCTTCCCTTTTCAGACTGGAAGGCTGAGAGCTAATTAGTCGGGTTTTCTACCCCCGTGAACGAGCCAAGATATGCTCAGAAGACTTTTCCCAGAAGCTTTGCTTTTCTGCAGTCAGCTTTTTGTTGTCATAAGGAAGATCTATTGCTTTAATACTCACGCGTGTAGATGTCTCTTGTTTGGAACGGACGTCAGGCAGGTGACACCACACACCTGGCATGTCTGAAACCCGCTCAGACATGACAGTAATGAACAGATAAGCGGCTGGAAGCAGGCTGGAGGAGAAGATGCGTTTCCAGCAAGATGCAGTTATGCGGGTTCACGGGGAAATGTACAAGGGATATGCAGAGCAATTACTGTATTTTGCAAAGATGACAGTTTTTAATGATGCCATTATTTATTACACTGTGTGTTTTTCAGTGACAGAAGAACCCTCACCTTCCAGGTGACCTCTTATTCTCTCTCTCCCTCTCTCAAAACATTTTGCAAGATAGAAAACTCTTTTCAAACTGAACAGTAGCTGGAACACAGTAGTTATTCAATAAGGTTTATTAAAATACATGTCTTGTGGCACAGAATAGTGCAATAGGCTATAATACAGATGAACACAGATATAGAAACACGGGTGTATATAAATTCTATATTAATTCTGCTGATATTTTAAAAGCCTACGTATGTTAACATTAACTGGGTACAACATTCTGATAAGAAGAAGCTTTCCCAGTGAAAAGTTTCAAGTCTCTAAGCATCAGATCTTCCCAACCTTGAGATAATATGATTTTATGGTTTTAAGTAGTGAATAACCTATTTTTCCATTGCCTAGACAGTGTGTCTTTGTCTGCTCTCTTTTATTTTTATTTTTTTTTTAAAGATTTTATTTATTTATTTGAGAGAGGGAATGAGAGACAGACAGCAGGAGAGGGAGGAGGGTCAGAGGGAGAAGCAGACTCCCCGCCGAGCAGGGAGCCCGATGCGGGACTCGATCCCAGGACTCCAGGATCATGACCTGAGCCGAAGGCAGTCGCTTAACCAACTGAGCCACCCAGGCGCCCTCTGCTCTCTTTTATTAAGAGAATTGCCAGAAGTCTCCACATATAGCCCCTCAATATGGAAATTTTTCAATATATCAATCTGAATTTTGTTTTTTGTCATTTTATGGGGCATCTTCAATTGAACAGATTATGGAAAAGGCCTGTAATATGAAATATTTGAACAAATCTTTCTGCCTTGATGTTTTAAATATATCAATCACATAAAAAAGAAAGCTGTCATATTAGATAAAGATTTTGTTATTTTAATTTTTAAGTAGGTGTCATATTAGACTTTCAATAAAAAAATACACATCTAAAGATTGGCAAAGAAGAAAGCCTTCAAAATACTATAGAAAACTTAACAGTACATAATAACAATACATCAGACTACCATAGTCTTTCACCATAATAAAGAGCTGTAAAATGCCTGACATCAGCTTTTAAAATTTTTTACTCATCTTGTAAAATAAATCTTTTTCATTTATGGCTATGTTCAATGATGAATTATGTAGAACTCCTGAAGACTCAGAGTTTGTTACCATTTTATTTTCTGAGTAATTTCCTTAGCAGAAGTCTAAAATTCCAGCAACAACCAGAATATTGCATTTTAATTTCTTAATACTGTGGTGTCTGTTCTGAAAATCTAAAATATTTGAAACTACTTAGTAACCTAACACTTCTACTCTTATGACTAATGCAAACCCACTGCTGAAAGTACGGATATAAAGACTTCGGAGGTACCAATGTAGGAACAGTCTTATTACACATAGTTCTCAATAACTCATCAACCAACATTGGAGACGTGAATCTACTGTTTGAAGACCCAAAGGAGTAATAACATCTTAGTAGCGATCTTGACTTGATTAAGAAAGTATCATTTGTCTTCACAAATCCATCAAAGTCCTGCTCTGTGCTCTCCTACCAAGTTTTTTGTTGTTCTTGGTTTGTTTGCCTCTGTTTCAGAGGCCTGTAGCAATTAACAATCCTTAGGTCGTATTAAATATTAATTCTCATCAAAAGAAAAATAGAGCAAGACACCAACATTGTGTGTGTGTATGTATGATGAAAAATGACTTTTTAATTCACTTATATCTTGAGATTTTCAGAGTCTCAGAGTGGAAAGGAGGGAGAAAATGCTAAAAAAAAAAAAAAAAAGCCTTGAGGCTTATGCTTCTGGATGTGGTGGTGGGAGGGCACTGGTAGTAAATAAAATGTGGATGGGAGCAAGACAAAGAGACAATGCAGAAGCATCGGAAGGGGGAGGTCATCCTCTCTTCCCACTTGCTTGGTTGTCAAATTCCAGCCAACTGGAGAGAGGAAACCCAAGAGGCAACAGCCAGTTAATAATAACAATGACAGCAGAGAATAATACCTCGCTGTCTCACAACTCCAGGGGCATCATTCAAACTCCACGGGTCGTGCTCCAGGAAGAATCATTCACGTGCACATCAAGTGAACAACCATGGAGCCCCTTCCACAGATGATGCGGTTTCTCTGATCCTGGCATCACTTCACTAAACTCTCAGAGTCCCAGACAGGAGATCTTTTATCACCCCTCTGTGACAGGTACGAAGACTGGTCCACAGAGCCTGCCTGAGGTAACTGTCCCAGGGCTGGGATCCCCAATGCCTGTACATTTGACCATGTCCCTGCCCTGCGGACTGACAGCAATGTGGAGTTTCTCCGGTAATCCTGCATCCCCACAGCCATGCTCAGTCCTACCTCACTCTACCTCTTAGGCCATTTTGTACACGTTTACAAATGACCATGGTCGGGGCGCCTGGGTGGCTCAGTTGGTTGAGCGACTGCCTTCGGCTCAGGTCATGATCCTGGAGTCCCGGGATCGAGTCCCGCATCGGGCTCCCTGCTCGGCAGGGAGCCTGCTTCTCCCTCTGACCCTCCTCCCTCTCACGCTATCATTCTCTCAGTAAATAAATAAAAATCCTTAAAAAAATAATAATTTAAAAATGACCATGGTCAACTCCATTATCTGGGGGGAAATGGGGCAAAGGTGGATTACTATAGTAATTTGGAAAAAAAGATTGCTATAGGTAATACCATTGTAAAAATGAAAATAATAAGCATTTATACAGATGAGCAGAGACAACTGCATATTTAGAAGGTGGCCATTGTTTGTCCCCTCCCCTCCCCAACCCCCCCAGCCGGCAACAATGGACACCAGGTCACACCTACCAGAGGCCTTGCCAACTGGAAGGTCATCCTGTGGAGGACTGTCTCCTCACTGCCAGCAACCCCACTGACAATAAAGCATCAACCAGCTCACCACCAAGGCCTCCTCAGGTGTACATAGCAATCCACCCCAACCCCCCGCCTCCGGCAGTCTGCCCTCCCTGAGCTTCTCAGCTCCTTGCCCTTCCGTGGGCTTTTAGAAAAGTATCTCCTTCCAGCCAATGGAAGGAGACAGGAAAATGAGGTACAAGAACCAGTCTGTTCTCATTTCTGTTTCACCCTGCTACAAAAACAGTGTGATAACTTGTACGTTACAGGTCATCGGAAAACAGTGTGTGATCACAGGGGACAAGAGCCATTAACTGCCCTAAAGGGTCAGGATGTATCTCAGAGTAGGTGACTTTTGTCTTTTTTCCAGGGAAGACAGGTAAGAAGTAGCAAGCTCTTTTCATGCTTCTACATTAAGTTAAAAAACACTGAATGCCATATTTATGAAACACACACACACCCCCACACCCACAGATGTACACACATTCACCCACAAAATCCTGATCGGTCAGAGATGCATACTGAAGAATTTATAGGTAAATGGCATGATGCTTGTGATTTGCTTTAAAATATCCCAGGAAACAAAAACATTCGTGTATGGTGTGGAAACAGATGAAACAGACTGGCAAAACACTGATGATTATTGAAGGCAAGTGTTATGCCTTGAGCCGTGTCCCCTCAAAATTCATATGTTAGGGTTCTAACCCTTGGTGCCTCAGAACGTGATCTTATTTGGAAATGGGGTGGCTGAAGATGTAATTAGTTCAGCTGGGATGAGGTCATTAGGTGGGCACTCATCCAACATGACTGTGTCCTTATGAATAGGGGAAATTTGGACAGAGAGCCACGCATGAGGGAAGACAATGTGAAGACCCAGAACATCTACAAGCCAAAGAACATCTGAGACGGCCAGCAGTTAGGAGAGAGGCTTGGAGCAGATCCTTCGCTGGTGCCTTTGCTAATGATTGTGCAGACGGCACAACTGTGGAACGATCGATTTCTGCCACAGTTTTCAGGACTCTGTTTGGGCAGCCCAGGAAAACAACTACACTAAGTCCTAGGTCCACTGAGGGTTCGCTATGCACTTCTTTCCATTTGTGTATAGGTTTGACATTTTCCATAATAAAAGGGTTAAAAAAAAAAGAAGCAGCCGCCTTGTACAGAGTCTCAGAAATATTAATAATTCAGCTGCACTCTGCTCCAGCACTCCCTGAGGAAACCACCCAAGCACCGGAGTGGCTCTAATATCCAAAAATACAGCTGGTCTCCTCTTCAGTCCGGGAGTCTAATTTCACATCTGTAATCCCTTTTCAAGGAATCGCTGGTAAATCTCCCAAGTAAGGCGCCAGAGAGCTCAGTTGTGCCCCTTGGCTCTTTGGGCCTCCAAACGGTGCATCCTCCTCTGACGCATAATTGCAGGCAGCCTCGCAGAGCCTTTGAAAACCGCCCGCGAAGCGAGGAGGGAGAAAGCATCTCGCCGCACAAACCCGCAGCGAACGCTTTTGTGAATCAGTTTTCCACCCGGAGGTGAGCAGGCTACCAGATACCCTCTAATGATGGCATTTAACACTCGGACGGCAGGTTAAGTAAAAGCACACTGTAAAGTGCATTAAAGAACCCCATCATCACACTTAACGGTTATGCGAACCAGGGCCACCGCAAATACTAAAACACACGATAACAAAAGCAGTCAGCATTTTCCATACCATATGCTTGTAAATGTTATTCTGCAGGGAACCAATTAAAACCACGGAATACTTAGAACACAGACATATGGAACAAAACAAGGCAACTTATCTTGTCACTGTGGTGCTTGCTCAGGACATCTATCAGGGAGATGTGATTCTGAAGTATTAGTACACATAAATGCTATCTTAATTATGAATACCAGAGGCAACACCATCGCTTTGAGCCTCTGCTTTGGTCATTGGCATTCCTTACTGTTTTAAATGGAAGGAGAGCCTGCTGCTTCCAGAGTCAAGTACAGGGACTATCACTCGCATTAACCATCAAAAATATAATCACCGCAGCAAACCGTTAATCAGGCTAGGTCTCGATTGTCTCACCTGTTACACTGGGTAAATAACAATAATAACATTCCCCAAAATTCACAGGATTCCTAGTAAAACCATTTAAAAAGTGCATGCAAAAGGGGGAAGTATAACGCTTTGAGCCAGTGCTGAGTGTTCTTGTTGTCGTTGTTGCTGCTGATGGACAGAAGACATGCAGATAATACAAAGTAAGCAATTATCAAGACTGGCTCTGATGGCCATTATGTTAAAAATTTAGACAGAGCTTTATTAAGTTTTCCTGACATTAAAAAGAAATGAAAATTATTTTTTTTTAATCTAAGTTACATTCATAGGTCCATCTCATCTGTAAAAGACAGTTGGCATTCCCCATCTCATCCCTGGAGCTTCATCTGGCATTACTGCTTAATTTAGAACTAACAGTTAAAGAAGTAGAACGTATAAATTCTAATATGATGATTCAAACCCAGGAATCATGCTAGAACTGCAGGCTCAAGCAATCCCTCAGATACAGAGTGTACGAGACATAGAAAAGAGATTGAGGAAAAGAGGAGAAAGAGCTTATAGCTAAAGGAGTGCACTAATTATCCCAAGATCAGAAAGAGGGGCCCGGGAGGGGAGATATTGCAGTGCCCTGGGACCGCGTTAATTAATAATAAATTACCACCAAAATGTCAGCACCCGATTTCAAAACACTAATTCCACACGCACACGACGTACTTTCATATTAATAACCCTGTTGTAATTATTTCTTTTTTAAAAAAATCTATGCTTCCTAGGCCTGTGTACCCATTTTTTCCAGGATTTTCTCCTACATACCCCTGGGGGTGTTTCAGCCGTTGAGAGCTACCTGAGGGGCTGTAAGCTCACACAGTTTAATCCCCCAGCCTCGGCCCTGGCTGGTCCCTCTACCTAAGAATTCCCTTTCCCCTTGTCAGTCCCAGAGAACTGGGACTCTTCTTTCAAGAACTGCTCAAATGTTCCTTTTTCTGTGAAGCCTCTCACAGCCCCCGCCCAGCCCCCGCAGTACTGGAGATTTCTGAATCCTAAATCCACATCAACAAAACTATTTGTGAGCAACCTGAGGGCAGGGCGGTGTTTGAGTTATCTGAGTAAGCCCAAAACCTAACATCATTCTGTGCTCACAGTAAATAGCTGCTCAGTGAATGTTTATAAAGGAAGGAATGAGGAACTTGGACCCAGGGGCTCTCCCAATGCTTAAGCCATATCCCCACTAACCGTCCTTCTTTCCTATCTCCAACCCTCTGACATGGACCTCAAACAGGAAAACATCAAAATCACAGGGCGGGCACAAGAGGCATGAACAACTTTTAAAACACACAGCCCTGATCCCATTCTATATTCTGATCAGGTAGATCTGAAGTGGGGCCCAGGTGTCTGTGTTTTTAGGAAGTTCCCCAGGTGAATGAGATGCACATCAATATTTAAGAATCATAGCTCTCTGACATATTAATAATAGGAATTCCTATTTCCCTGAGGAAGAGAAAATCACTTTCACAAGTCTGCTTGCAAAACCCATGTAAGGAGAAAGGATTCACCTAGACACAGAGGGGCAGTCTTGGGTTTTCGAAGAAAACCATTTTAATGGTTAAATGGAAATAAAAATATACAACTAATACTCAGAATTCAAAATCCCTTTGGATTTAGCTTAAGTGAATCACAGACAATTGTGATAGATATTTCCATACATGCAAGGAGTAGCTTGTTCTGCTTAGCAATACCAGAACACTCCATGCCCATTACCCACACTACCAGAGAGACTGGGGACACATTGCTGCCCCTCTCGGGGCCAGGTTCCCTTGAACTTTTCAGGGCTTTCCCACAGCAGGCAATGGGTAATGCTGACTCCATAGACATAATCTAATAAACAAATCTAATCGCCTTTTTAAGTTTCCCTCTCCTTCCTTCGATTTATTCCTTTTCTGTGCTCCCCAGGGCTCCTCCCCTCACGCACACAGACACACAGATTACACTTGGTGTTGGTGGGTGCGGGTGAGGCCTGGCGCCATGCCACCATTTTTAGTGAAATTGACACACAGATCTTCAGTGCCTGCCAATCATTCTAATTCTTCTGTTTCTAATATCGCTGCTTCCCAAACACGCCACTTTATGCACTAGTTTTAAAATAACCATTGGATCTTGGAAGTGACTTAAACCCAAGGGGAGGTTTTATATAAAATTACCCCAATGCCTGCCATCTCTAGGATTGCAGCGACTCTAGAGAAACACTAATCAAACTGCATTACATGAAATATTTTTAGGCACGGAATTTAATACAGGTTGACATATTTTAAAGAAAGTTGTCTCCTCAGGATGCCATAGGATACATAAAGCTTTCAGGGAAAAAGGCAGGAGACACAGAGTACTAATCCTAACTCTACTACTAACTAGCTGTGAGACCTTACCGCAGACACGCCTGTTTTCTCAGCTAGGATTCTTCATCTCTAAAATAAGGAGACTGGAGCAGATGATCACTAAGATTCTGTTCAGCTTTAATGCTCTAGGAATGAGTCTACGAAAGAAGATGGGTGCAGCAGAAGGATTCCAAGGGAACTTGCATTTTAAAAGAGGACCTATATATTTTTCATTAAAAAAATACATGTATCATTTTATACTGGTGGAATTCCAGGCATCACTGCACTCAACACTTTGAGGTGACCTTTTATGAACCCCTCCAATCATACCACCCCCAAAAGATCTCTCTTGGCTGTTAACTTTCTCCCACATTTATTTGATTAATGCTCGGAAAATATCAAGATATTAGAGTGCAGTAACCAAGTTTGGTCAAATGAATAACCAGCTATTTGAAAAAGGAAATTATTTACAAATAATGCACAATTAAAGGCTTTGGGGGAGATAAGCAACTGCCATCTTTTGTAAAATCACTTCCAACCACTGAGACTTGCAAAAAGTATCTGTCTGGTGGGTACACTTGGCTCAAGACAGAAAAAAAAATCTACTTAGGTATAGTGTAAAGATATACTCTGACCCTTAGTGGGATCTGGACCTAGCAGGAAGTAGGTGTTTCGCAGTGGTGTTGGTATTGACAGATTCTGAGGCTGATCAAGCTCTTTAGTCAGGCAGAGTTAGGGATCAATAGCCACGCAAGCAAGATGCTGAAGGTCTGCTGATTTCTCAGAAATTATACTTTGCAAAAGAAAGGTCAGCACTGAGGTCAATCAGATGGTCCTTGAGGCCACTGGAGATGCAAAGCAGTGAAGATTCTGAGCACAAGAATGCAGACTGACCCCGAGGACAGGGCAGCTGGTTAGAGAACCAAATTTTCTCTTTAAATTCCGCCCAAGAGAAGGAGAAGGAAAAGGGAAGAACAGTGGAGCAGTCTCTACTCTTAGAGAGCATGGACATGTATGAGACTCGAAGGTGGGAATTCTCTGGAAGGGGGGAGATTGTCCTGAGCAAGAAGGTGAACCACATGTTCTTATGAAGAAGCAACTGCCCCCTTTGGCTTGGATTTTCTCATCCACAGTGGAGCTGAGTTTCTAGCTACACAATGGAAAGTTACTTAATGACCCAGTATCCAGTGAGTTCCTGAATCCCAAGAGCAATGCTCTGTCGGCAATTTTCTAAGAGATGTATGGTAGACCACCCACTTTAAAGGATTTCTTATGAGGAATAAACTTATTAAGTCATCTGTAGGGATTTTCTCCTTTTATGATCTGTAAAAGCTGAAGGAGATGAAATATTAATTCCTCTGGGACTGATTTCGTGACAAGTGCCACTGGGATTAGATCATTTGTCAAACTCTCTTCTAAAAGCATAAAAAGTCCAACCATTTGTCCTGATTAACCCTCACTTGCCCATCCTAAAGCGATCCAAACAATTTGCATCACCAAAATGTCTTACCAGCATACAAAATTAAGAATTATGAAATGAAACATTTTGATTTTCTATTGGATGAACTAATGACAAAATCTTATGTTGGACCAGTGCCCCAGGGTATAGTGAGGAAATTCATTGCTTTTATCTCAATTGACCTTCACACCCATGCTGAAAGGTGAGCCAGCAAGGCTGTGTATAGGAAATCACTACCCAAAGCATGTTCCAGAGAACACTAATAAAGAGTTTGGAAAACACTGAATTTAAAGAAGCAACTGCCCCTTTGGCTTGCGTTTTCTCATCCACAGTCGAGCTAAGCTCGACATGTGTTTAAACACATGTGTTTATCACAGGGCCTTACAACACTTTGTGTTAGTTCATTGCAAATCTGTGTGTGTGTGTGTGTGTGTGTGTGTGTGTGTGAGAGAGAGAGAGAGATAGGCCCGTGTGGTGGGGATGGGCAATATTTAGATAAGGTGGACAAAGAAGACTCCCCCAGGTGATGGCTAAGCGCTCAGAGCAGGTGAGTTATTCCATAACTGGAATAAAAGCATTCTGAACAAAGGGGCCAGGAAAGGCCCTGAGGTGGGAGAGTATCTGAGAGAACGGGTCAACATTTGATTAAAACAAGGTCCTATTTCTCATTTCCACTGTAAAGGTCACTCAGTCTTTTAAGAAAGAGGTCTCACATTTTAAAAAGTCAAGCATGTTTTAAAAAAAAGCCATGCATGTTTTACATACTCATAATTCATGAGTCTTGTACTTCATTGTGAGGAATCGGAGTCCCTCAGAACCCTGGGGACCCCTGGGACACTTTCAGGAGGCTCTGTGAAGTCAGACCCATTCTCGTGGAAATTAGAAGACATTACCTGCCTTTTTCACTGTGCTAGATATTTGCACTGATGGTACAAAAACAGTGGTGGGTGAAGCTGCCTGCGACTTAGCAAGAGTCAAGATGGTGGCCGTTAAGTTAGCCCAATGCTTTCTACCACTGTATTCCTCACAGCCATATCCGCACACGACAAACACTGCTACCTTCACTTAAGAATGTCCTTTATGGGGCGCCTGGGTGGCTCAGTTGGTTAAGCAACTGCTTTCGGCTCAGGTCATGATCCTGGAGTCCCAGGACCGAGTCCTGCATCAGGCTCCCTGCTCGGCAGGGAGTCTGCTTCTCCCTCTGACCTTCCCCCCTCTCATGTGCTCTCTCTCTCAAATAAATAAAATCTTAAAAAAAAAAGAATGTCCTTTATGAGGGGCGCCTGGGTGGCTCAGTCAGTTAAGCATCTGCCTTTGGTTCAGGTCATGATCCCAGGACCCAGGGATCGAGCCCCACGATGGGCTCCCTGCTCAGCGGGGAGTCTGCTTCTCCCTCTGCCTCTGCCCCTCCCCACTGCTTGAGCTCTCTCTCTCTTTCTCTCTCTCTCAAATAAATAAAATCTTAAAAAAAGAGAACGTCCTTTATGAAAGAGTAAAGAAATTAAGTTAATTAAATCCCAAGCATTGAATATACACACTTTTTAATACTCTGATGAAACTGAAGCATACACAAAGCATCTCTGGTGCATTCTAGAAGAAAATGGTTGTCTAGAAGAAAAAGGAGCTGTTTGAGTTGTGAGCTGGTTAGCTGCTTCTTACAAAATATTTTTGTTTTGGAAAATGCAGTTATTTTTCATTAAATATTATTTTGTTAACATGTAATGGGTTTATGTTATTTTTAATGAGTTAGTGAATATTTTTAAATGTTTCCATTTTAATTTCCAATGTGGTGAAGATTGATAGACATAACACACATAAACAGAAGCTTTTGTCATCCTCAATGACTTTTAGGAGCATAAGAGGGTCCTGAGACCAAGAAGTTTGAGAAACCTCTATACTAATAAAAGAGCCTTGCTTACACCTTACATTACACATTCATGGACATGGATATAAGTGTACACCAATGTTATGTATATATTTGGGGTTTTTTATTGAGGTGAAACTCACAGAACATAAACTTAACCATTTTAAAGTAAGCAATTCAATGAGAGGCAGTACATTCCTAATGTTGGACTACCACCATTCTGTCTAGTTCCAAAACATTTCATCACCCCACAAGAAAACCCAGTCACTACCCTTTGTCCACCCCTCTCCCCCAGCCCCTGGCAATCCCCAATCTGCAATCTGTCTCCATGGACTTACCTATTCTGGACAGTTCATACAATAAGTGACATTTTACAATTGGCTTCTTTCACTTAGCATATTTATTTTCAAGGTACGTCCATGTTGTAGCATGGATTCTGTGTACTTCACTCCATATATATTTGTTTTTAATTAGTTATTCATCTTCACATATTCTTTATTTATTTATTTTAAAGATTTTATTTATTTATTTGACAGAGAGAGGCACAGCGAGAGAGGGAACACAAGCAGGGGGAGTGGGAGAGGGAGAAGCAGGCTTCCTGCGGAGCAGGGAGCCCAATGCGGGGCTGCATCCCAGGACCCTGGGATCATGACCTGAGCCAAAGGCAGCCGCTTAACCAACTGAGCCACCCAGGTGCCCCTAAACAAATTTATTTTATTTTATTTTTTATTTTTTATTTTTTAAGATTATTTATTTATTTATTTGAGAGAGAGAGAAGGAGAGAGAGAGCACATGAGAGGGGGGAGGGTCAGAGGGAGAAGCAGACTCCCTGCCAAGCAGGGAGCCTGTTGCGGGACTCGATCCAGGACTCCAGGATCATGACCTGAGCCGAAGGCAGTCGCCCAACCAACTGAGCCACCCAGGCGCCCCCTAAACAAATTTATTTTAAAAGAAAGTATATTTAAAGCAGAATTTGTATTCAGAACTTATTAACCTGTTCTAAACTATTTTATAAAAAGAGTTTTCAAATAAAATCTTTAAAAAAATAAATAAAAAGAGTTTTCATTTATAGTTTGTTCTTTTTTTTTAAGATTTTATTTATTTAACAGAGAGAGAGAGAGAGAGACAGTGAGAGAGGGAACACAACCAGGGGCAGAGGGAGAGGGAGAAGCAGGCTTCCCGCGGAGCAGGGAGCCCGATGCGGGGCTCAATCCCAGGACCCTGAGATCATGACCTAAGCTGATGGCGGACGCTTAACGACTGAGCCACCCAGGCGCCCCCTCACATATTCTTTTAAAGGTACACATATGATCTCCAATTAGAAAATCTTACTCTCACCTGATACAGATACACAAGTATGTGTTTATAAGGTAATATCTGCCCCAGTATTTGTGTATTACAGACTTCAACTGTGCACAAACGTATTTCTGTTTATAGCATGAAGCTACAAAAAAAATTATGAAGTAATCCCCCTGCCAATACTGAGGTGAATGTTAGTCGATGTATGATGATTATCATCACTATTCTCATCGCCAAGTTTATAAAAAGTGCTTAATGTAAATGGTGGAAAATATTATTCATTTTGTAACATTTCCTAATAAAATGTATTTGCACACATAAGTAATTTTTGTTTATTTAAGGTTGTTGATTTAGAAGGAATGGGAATTTAATATAGTGGGGGAGAAATGAATTTTGAGACAGGAGATCTGGGTCAGAACCCATATACTGTTCCTTATCAGATATGATAATTTCAGAAACTGACTTCCTCTTTCTGGCCTCAGCTGTCTTACTTTGAACAAGGGATTGCCTCTCCATGCTTTTGTACACATGGTTCCATTTGCCAGGAATAATTTTACATATCACCTTTAAAACTTTTTTTCCTATCCATAGAGCAGCTCTATTGTTGGCTTACATTTTAATTGACTCCATTTTTTATTTAAGCAAATTTCAAAAGAAAAATGTATTATTATGACTAAATATGGAAAGTCAATGTCACTTGCAAATAGAAAAATAATCAGTGAATCACCTCAAGTCATCCAAGGATGTACATTTTATCATCTTGCTTCCTATAACACAAATCATCTCACCTTTTGAATAACACTGTTCAGCCCTGACCAATCCTTTTCATGAATCAATACCCTGTGGTCTTGCTTACTTTTAGAAGTTAAGATTCATGACTCACTCTCTTCTCCTTGGAAAGGCTAGTAGAAATATTTGTAGCTTTGGGTACCACATTAACCACATAGCACTTGGCAGAGATTTGAGATTACAGATAAGTGACATTCTTAGCTGGGGGCTTGTTTTAAATACAAGAACCCAAGAAAATCAGAAAACAGAAAATTCCCCACATAGTTGCAGTATGACTCCTGAGTATATCAAATAATTGGACATTTTAGTTAATTTGCCTCTTGGACTCTATCTGTAATGAAAGGAACTCAAGATGCTAGGAGGCACTTGGAAACTGATTTCCCTTTTCTTGAGCACAGAAGATACCCCAGGGAAACAGGTGATCTTCTGTACTATTTATACTACAGAGACTGTTGCAAACTGATTGCAAGCATGGTCCCTCCCTTTATCCATGCACCTACAATGACACATTGCAGTTCCTCCCATCAAGAGAAGGGGTGAGTGTATTTCTCCACCCAGTGAATCTGGACTGGCCATGTAACTTGCTTTGGCCAATAGATAAAAGAACTTGTAGTGTGGCTGAGAAAGTTAAAAGAGATAGTGTCTGTGAAATACTCAGCACAGGGCCTGGCACATAGTAAGTCCTGGTTAAATGGTAGCGATGATCACTGACAGTATGTATGCTATAAACAGCATGTACCAGGCAGGCCACTCTGCTCCAGGAACTTTGGCCTCCATATACTTCCTTTGCTCTTCTCTCCTCTCCCTCCTCGCCTACTCTGACTGTGCCTAGATGTTCCAGTTGATGGCATATCCAGCTGAAGGGCTTGCACAAAGCACACGTGGGTTATAGTCCCCCAGAAAGCGGAAATTAACTGGTCCATCCTTGAGTTCACCACAACCCCAAAGAACACAGGTCTACCCAAGAGTTAAGGATATTTATGATATAATCTAGTGGTGGCTAGTTTGATCTAAAATACCCTCTTGGATAATTCTGAATCCACACTGAGGAACTAAGAAAAAAATCACAATTTATTGACTGCCATTGGCTAAGTGCTTTGTAAGTACTATCTCATTGAAGCTTCACAGAAACTTTCTGAATTCCCTGAGATAAATTCTAAATTGTACCCCCTTCACAGATGAAGAATCTGAGGCTTGAAGATAACGAACGATTTGCCCAATTATGTGGATTGCACTATAAGGAAAATAAATAAGTAAATAATAAATAATAATAAATAAGAACCAATTCGTATTCCCCAACCTCCTGCCACCAAAGATCTCTCATTTTCTCTTTCCTCTGTGGACTCCATGTCTTGAAAATTTTTATTGACCATTTAATGGCATTATTAGTTTTGAAATACTGAAATGGATCTCCGCCTTGGAAGATCTTGAAGTGCTAGGAGTCCCTGGTTTGAACAGCTGAACTAACTCCCCATTTTGCAAGTGAAGAAACAGAAGCTCAGAACGGGTCAGGGATGTGCCGAGGTCACACTGCTCCCATATGGAAGGGAAAAAGTACTATAATCCAGGCCTCGGTGTTCCCTGTAGCCATTCCTTTTTCCACTACTAAATTCTACCTCTGGAACATGCCCTAGGCACAGAGAAAATTGGAACCAAATCACCAGTAGGAGGAGACAGAATTGAGGAAATAATCCTTGCAGTGCTTTATCTCGTATTTAAAATCTTCATCGCTGCTGCCCTCCACAGCTTTTGGCTTAGTGGTTATTTACCCCAAGGGAAGGAGAGGGGAAGTCGCCCTTTTGATGCTGAGAAAAAGGCAAAATAAATAAATGACTTTTTAAAGGTAGATGACGCCCAAAGCCAATTAAAAATACATATAAAACACATCATCCATGTGTGAATGGAGTGAAAGGTTTCCATGTGGGGCTATAACGGTGGGCTGGGAAGCACACACTGAACGGTGCCATCCTTCTTTTCCGTTTGGAGCTTGCCTTACAAGATGACGTCATATCCTCCAGCTTGGTGTGGTAAAGGCCAGAGCAGCGGAAGAAAGCTTTACACAGTAAATAGGACAGAAGCAGGACTTTGAAATACAAGGTACATTTGAGAGTTGTGAGAAGCCCTTCCCAGGGAAGATTCAGGCTGATGATCTCCCATCCCATTCCTGGGCACCCACTAATCCTACTTCCTGGGGTCTACCAGGACAGCTGAAAGGAAGAGGAGAGGAGAAATAGCCATACATGCTTATCGACCACCTACTTACTGCATCAGGCAGTGGAGCAGGATTTGGAAGAGGTAAACAGATTGACTTTCCAGCAGCAACCCCAGGCAAAGTTCTTACTGCACCAAGAGGCCATGAAAGCATGGTGGATATGAATGTAGCTTTGGGAGCTAGACTGCTTGGGCTTGAAACTTGGCTCTTCCCCTTCCTACCTGTGTGAGTGCGGGCCAGCTACTTACCTTCCCTACTTCAGTTTCCCCGTGTGCAAAATGGGTATAATTATACCTACCAAACAGGGTTATTGTGGACATACAATTATTCTGTGAATATTTAAAGAATATATGCTCTTACACATGGCTAGATAAATATTAAATAATACTACATTTATGAGTAAACCAAGGCTCAAAGAGGTTAAGAAGCATACCCAAGTTCACACAGCTGAGAAGTTGCTGAATTTGACATTCAGACTCCAGGACCCTCGTTCCTTTCCTTTCATGTTGAGGTTGCTCAGGCTGAGCTGATGGAACACGAGACAAAGGCAGCCATCCAGGCCAGAAGCCTCATTATCTTCCCTAGCAAACTCCCCATGCACACTAACCTGCATACGTCTACCCATTTCCCCCAAGACCAGTCCTGGAGGGCCAAGCCATTGACTTCCAGACACAAGTCCTATGGCTCTCCTCTCTGCCCTTGTCTGGAATTTCCCAGCAGCCTGTCCCTCTCACACAGCCCCAGGTGCACTGTGGTCACCAAATAAACCGAGGACTTCATATAACAATTAAAGGACTTTCACTCCACACAAGAACTACAAGGTGAGAACACTCGACCTAGAGATTAATTTCTCCAAGAGAAATTACTGCTAGTCTTATCAGGAGGCTAGGAATTTAAGCCCCTACTTTTGTGTTGATTTTTATTTTATTTATTTATAAGTAAATCTTAAACTCAGAAACATAAGTCTGATTGTCTGTCAGCTCTAAAATTGGTAGTTTTGGAATCCCCCATATGTTTTACAGGGGTTCAGATACCAAAGTAGGAGAAGTAATCATCATCATCATCATCATCATCATCATCACCATCAAAGCAAACACTCAAATATTTATACGTATCACAAAGTTCTAAGAGTTCTACTTCTATTGCCTAATGTAATCCTCAAGACCCCCTTCAAGGGGATATCTATTGTTATTCCCCATTTATATATGAAAGAAACTGAGACACAGAAAATTTAAAGGATTTTGCAAGGCAGTCTTGTTCCATAAATGCTTCGCTGGTGATCTAAAGGAGTTCAGCCAGCTTCCCCAAATCCTAAACTTGGGACACAGATGCAGCGTAAAGTTATCCCAAATGTGGCCATGGAGATGTCCCCTGCCCAAGCCTCATCTGAAGGCATAGGAGATGACTAAATAGCTAGCAGAGATTTGCACTGGTTAATAATATTAAAAACTGCCAAAGAATTTCAGGATTCTTAAAGTTTTTATTGGGTGAATATCTACCCTTTGATATGACCATTTATAGAATGTAAGTGTTCTGTCCAGTGTTCACCTGACAGGATGAATTTTAACTTTAGAGCATGTAGTAAACTGCAATGTTATGCCTAATCACTAGCTTTCCTTCCTATAGAAGCATAAGGATGTGTCCCCACCCAATGCCATGGAACTTGCACTACCTGCCTATGGGTGGAGTGTACTTCCTGCTCCATGATCAATGGGCTTGGCCAAGTGACTTGCTTTGGCTGCTGACAGGCAAGCGGCTTATTCCAGCTCCAAGCAGAAGCTCTAAGAACCACTGTTGGATCCTGCCAGCTTTCTTACTCCTTTCTTCTGCTGCAAGAGCAGCCTATCCCCGGTAGTTGTTGCTCCTTTAGCCTGCATCCCAGAATGAGGACGGCTCACCCTCAGCAACTTGTAACACGAGTGAGAACTACACCTTTGTCATTGAAAGCCACCGACACTGGGGATTTTTTTTTTTTTTAAGATTTTATTTATTTATTTGTTAGAGAGAGAATGAGAGACAGAGAGCACGAGAGGGAGGAGGGGCAGAGGGAGAAGCAGACTCCCCGCCGAGCAGGGAGCCCGATGCGGGACTCGATCCCGGGACTCCAGGATCACGACCTGAGCCGAAGGCAGTCGCTTAACCAACTGAGCCACCCAGGCACCCGACACTGGGGATTTTTGCTACAGGAGCATAACCTAGTGAAAGGTGACTGAGACAAAACGGGACCTAAAAATGACCCTAAACACTCGAAGATGCCACCGAGTATCCCCAAACTCCATGAGGTTCCGCAAGCCAGTCTGGGCTCCCCACTGTATTGAGGGAAACAGAATTCTTTATTAAGGATAAAGGAACTGGACAAGGGCAAAGGGGCTGTAGGAAATAGTGTGAACAAAGAACACATTAGAGAAGCAGAGTGACTAAGCAAAAGCCATCAACAAAAGAGGAAAGGCATAAATAATAAAGGAACACCGTCAGTAGCAAAGCATCCTTTACAAATGTTCACAACAACAGTGGGGAGGGGGGGCAGCAGTGAAACAGAAAGCAAATCAGCATCCAGATGCCAAAGGACTGCCTGAAAGATGATATCAAATAAAGACAAGAAACATTAAAAAATAATTTAGACAAAGAGACAGTGGTGAGGGGAACTGTGAATGGTTTTGTCCTAATAGAGAAAAAAGTTCGATTCAAATATTGTTTCCCTGCAGCAAGTCCTTGGGGAAAGAGCCACAAACATGCTTTCTTCCTGAAATAATTCAAAGGACCTGGTGAGCACCCTGCAATCCCTAAGACACTGCCATTTCCTTCAGGTCTCTCCTCCTCCTCCTCCCTCCCTAAAGCCCAGTAACGTATTTATTCGTGGTCCCCTCCATCTCTGCTAGGCCCTGTGAAGCCGCACCATGAGGCTCCAGTGTTTCGTATGGGCAAAGCATAAGGAATATTAGATCATTTTAACAGCAACACATATTAGAAATGGGCATTACGTGCACAGCCTGTCTTAAGAGTTATTAGAACCAATGGCTGTCTTTGTGGTGTGACTGCAGAAGGATTCTTTTTTCTCCCAGACCAATTCTTCTGCCATCTGTAATAGGAACACTAAAGACTGCTTTCTTCGCCTTAGATTTTTTTTCTCTCTTTTTTTCTTTAAATTCAATTGGCCAACGTATGGTACATTATTAGTTTTCAGTGTAGTGTTCAATGATTCATTAGTTGCGTATAATACCCAGTGTTCATCACATCATGTGCCCTCCTTAATGCCCATCAACCAGTTATCCCATCCCCCCACCTACCTCCCTTTCCACAACCCTCAGTTTGTTTCCTGGAGTCAAGAGTCTCTCATGGTTTGTCTCCCTCTCTGATTTCTTCCCATTCAGTTTTCCTTCCCTTCCCCTATGATCCTCTGCGCTATTTCTTATATTCCACATATGAGTGAAACCGTATGATCATTGTCTTTCTCTGATTGACTTATTTCACTCAGCATAATACCCTCCAGTTCCATCCACTTCGATGTAAATGGTGGGTATTCATCCTTTCTGATGGCTGAGTAATATTCCATTGTATATATGAACCACATCTTCTTTATCCATTCATCTGTTGAAGGACATCTCGGCTCCTTCCACAGTTTGGTTATTGTGGACATTGCTGCTATGAACATTGGGGTGCAGGTGCTCCTTATTTTCACTACATCTGTATCTTTGGGGTAAATACCCAGTAGTGCAATTGCTGGATCATATGGTAGCTCTATTTTCAACTTTTTGAGGAACCTCCATACTGTTTTCCAGAGTGGCTGCACCAGCTTGCATTCCCACCAACAGTGTAAGAGGGTTCCCCTTTCTCCATATTCTCGCCAACATTTGTTGTTCCCTGTCTTGTTAATTTTAGCCATTCTAACAGGTGTAAGATGGTATCTCATTGTGGTTTTGATTTGTATTTCCCTGATGCCAAGTGATGTGGAGCATTTTTTTCATGTGTCTGTTGACCATTCATATGTCTTCTTTGGAGAAGTGTCTGTTCATGTCTTCTGTCCATTTCTTTTCTGAATTATTTGTTTTTTGGGGGTTGAGTTTGATAATTTCTTTATCGATCTTGGATACAAGACCTTTATCTGTTATGTCATTTGCAAATATCTTCTCCCATTCCGTAGTTGCCTTTTAGTTTTGTTGACTGTTTCCTTTGCCGTGCAGAAGCTTTTTATCTTGATGAAGTCCCAGTAGTTCATTTTTGCCCTTGCTTCCCTTGCCTTTGGTGATGTTTCTAGGAAGAAGTTGCTGGGGCTGAGGTCGAAGAGGTTGCTGCCTGTGTTCTCCTTTAGGATTTTGATGGACTCCTGTCTCACATTTAAGTCTTTCATCCATTTTGAGTCTATTTTTGTGTGTGGTGTAAGGAAATGGTCCAGTTTCATTCTTCTGCATGTGGCTGTCCAATTTTCCCAACACCATTTGTTGAAGAGACTGTCTTTTTTCCATTGGACATTCTTTCCTGCTTTGTCGAAGATGAGTTGACCACAGAGTTGAGGGTCCATTTCCGGGCTCTCTATTCCGTTCCATTGGTCTATGTGTCTGTTTTTGTGCCAGTCTTCGCCTTAGATTTTTAACATCTTAGGAGTCAGTGCACCAGCTCAACACGCATCTCTGTCACATTTTGGTGGGACTGCACTGTTACCTGAAGGAAAGTGCAGGGAGGCAGCACCTCCTCTGTGGGAAACACCCCATTACAGTTGGGGGCAGCTCCATTTCAGTTCCATTGCCCCCTGAGAGGGGCCCCGAACAGGGCCCTCTTCCGCCCCAGCCTTGCACTCTGGACCCTCCCTACTCAAACTGTGGTCTGGGGCCAGCAGCATCAGCATCACCTAAGAACATGTTAGAAGGACAGGCTTCCAGGTCCCCCTACCCTACAGGGCACTGAATCAGAATCTGCACCTTAAAAGGATCCCCACGTCCTGTGCACATGAAAGTTTAAGAACTGCTGCTATCATGCCCACTCCTTCTTAAAGTCGCTCTATTGTGCCCCCTGAGGTGTGTTGCAATGAAAATACAAGTTGAGGCTCTGAGGTAGAGACTACCAGAAATTTAGCTCTAACATACATTACTTATGTGACCTACAGCAAATCACTTGATTTTTCTGAGCCTCAGTTTCCCCCTCTATGCATTAGGCATAGTAATGCCTGTCTCAGAGAATTGCTGTGAAAGTCACATGAAGTAAAATATGTAAACTATACCCTTGCTTTCTGGCCAAGGGCAGGTTTTGCTAACAGTTAAGTGACCAGGGGGTAAGAAGCAGGATAAAGATGTATTGAGAAAACTGAGGCAGAGAGAAGGCCCAGTCAGGGATATTGGTCATGGCAAGACATCAGCTTAACTTGAATGTTCCTATTTGGTCCTCCATGGTCTCTGTTCTTTGTCTTTTAAAAAAGCAGACGTGTACTCAGAAAGGAGTTGGATAGCTAGGAGTTGTGGCACAAGAGGATTTACTTCCAGAACCTCCTGCCCCACAGCATGCTAATTATTTAGCAGATGTGCATGATTTAACAACTACACAGCTAAGTCTCTCAGAGTCACTGATTTTCATTCCCATCCCAGCACTTACAAGAAAATATCATCCCAAGTATATTTCCCTCAGCATATTTTAAAGCTTCCCAACACGACATCTATAAAGGAATTACTGTACTGTATACAAATCATCTGTAGACAATAGATTTCTCACTAAAAAAAAAAAAAAAATCATGTTAGGTTCAGGACAGCTGGTGTCAGTACACCCGAAATTTTTATTAATACAGAATTTCAAGCCCAGACTAACCTTGAGCTCCATCCCCTTAAATTTCCTTCCAGTAATGTATGGCTGTTTCACTTTTTCCCCAGTGTGAATTGAATTCTTCTTCTTTCAGAAAGAAGATCAAAAAACACAGGCCACCCGGGACCTCTAACCATAGACAAATGTGTCCGATGCATCTTCACCTCTGTGAACACCGAACTTAGTAATCATGTGGTCTTCGTCATGCCATGGCTATACAAAATGCTGGTCCAGAAATATATGTGTTTCTTAGTGAGAGTCGTCTTGAAAGAGAAGAATTCAGCTTATACAGCATTAAACTGCACTATGCTAAAATTACTCCCTATCGCATCAATGTGGGAGGCACTTAAGTCTTTAGCCAGTTAATAAATATGATCCAAATAGGGAAATAGTAGGAATAGGGTGAGGGGATGAAGAGTGAAAGAGAGAGAGAATTTGACAGAATTACACCTCTTTTGTTGCAGGGAAAGATCTCGTGTTACAGGCAGTTAAACTTTCTTCCCCTCATTACCTAGAACTCTGAGCTGGAGTCAACACAAGCAGCATCCAGTCACCTGTTGCCCCATTACAGTACATGGGATGATGCCCACAGGCCCTCCAAAGACCCACCTCTTGGGTACGTCCTTCCCATCACTGATGACACTTGGTGTCACAGCACCTGTGGAGCTCAGCATGTTTCTACCAATGACACATCCATTCATCTCACACTTGCAAACTGTTCATCAGAACCCATCACACATTCCCCACTTGGAAAAGTGCCTGTAGTTTTACTGGGCCATTTTCTTTCATGGAGATGAATCCAAACCATCAAACTCTCAATGAGAACTTTAAACTCTCAATGAGAACTTTAAACTTTAAAGTATCTAAAAAGTGCGAACCAATTTTTAGTTCATACAGATACCACTGGAAGCAAGGGCTGAGGAATCAGAAGACACAGATTCTTCACACCCAGTGTTGCCACTTGCTGTCTGCATGTGCTTGGACGAGGCTGGGTTTCACCTCTCTGGCCTTGTTCTTCTCATCTGTGATGTAGGTATAATAACATACGTCCTATCCAAGGTTGACCGAGTGAGACCACGTAGGTGAAAGAAGTTATGAAGTGCAATACCATGTCTTCAACGACCACACTAGGCAACTAGTGAACAGTACTGCTGACTGCATCATAAAGCTCAATCCTTTTGAAAAAGAGGAAGTGGGGGGAAAAAAAAAGAGGAAGTGGCTCTCTGGTCAGATTCTACTTCATGATTTCAAATAAGAGCTGTAACTGGTGTGGTATAATTTGTGTTATGATCATCTTAATTTAGCAGCAAGGCAGTTTCAGATTATTTGCTCAGATCCATATTTTTTTGAGAGAGATTGCACGTGCACAAGTTGGGGGAGGGGCCCAGGGGGAAGGACAAGCAGACTCTCCACTGAGCGCAGAGCCCATCTGGGACTACATCCATATTTTTAAAATTAGCATGTACTCTTCCTGCTATATTATACTGCCTCTCAAATTTGTCAGGAGCACAGACCTATGTGTCAAGAGACCTGAAATGTATGCTTGACTCTGTTACAATGTTCTATGGAACAAGTTAACCTTTCTGAACCTCCCTGGGTCTTGAAATGTGGTGGATTTCATCCAGAAATCAATTTGGAAAGATTTATCAAAACACTTAAGGCCATCTGTATCTTTAAAAAAAAAGAATATTTGTATATTTTGCTCCAATAATTACATTTTTGAAAAGCTATTTTAAGGACATTATTCTACACAAGATAAAAAGATTTTAGCAACAGAGATGTTTGTTACAGTGTAATTAACAATAGCAAAAAAATAGGAGGGGATCAAAATGTTTAACCATCATATATCTTCCTTATTACACTGTATGCTATGATTTAAAATGCTGATTTGGAATATAATTCAATAACATAGGGAAACAGTTAATGAATAATGTTAAATAAAATAAAAATCAGGGTACTGAAATGTATGAATATCCTGATCCTACGCACAAAAAAGAAAGACTAAGAAAACTACTTACCAAAATTTGCCAACAGTCACGCTGGAATGAAAGTGGGTAATTTTCAGGATGCCTGGGTGACTCAGTCAGTTGAGAGCCTGACTCTTGATTTCGGCTCAGGTCATGATCTCAGGGTTGTGAGATCGAGCCCTGTGTCGGGCGGGCTCTGTACTGGGCATGGAGCCTGCTTGAGATTCTCTCTCTGCCTTTCCCTCTGCCCCTCTCCCCCCACCCTTAAAAAAAAGTGGGTAATTTTCATTTTTAGTTTTTATTTCTTTTAATGTTTATGGTTCATTTTTTAGCTTTCCTCTATTTCTCAAATTTGCTTTAACATTTAAAAGTGTTGAAACCTGACACTTAATACCAGGAAGCTGAAATAGACAAAGTCTAAAGTCATCTGTTTCAGTGTTAAAGATCTATGCTTCCACAGTAGTTTCACATGCAAAGGTCTGTGATCAAAATAATTCACAGTTTCCAAGCAAGAAATCACTAACAAAAGACTGTGGCTAAACACATGGAATGCTGATGCCTGTTTCCACACCACTCCCTGAAGTGTCGGGTCAGGGTATGTCCAGTGTGACATAGCGATCAGAGTGGCTGAATATAAATCGTGCTGAAAGCAAAAGTCCAACGAAGGGGCCAGTAGTAATAAGCATGGCTCAGTGTTTACGAGATTCATCAAAGCTATGTAAATGATGGCATCTGAAACCCTACCACTGTGAAGTGGTTTTTACAGCAATGTCATGCTTGGTCAGAAGGCTACTTTGGCATGAAATAATTCCACAGAAGTGAGAAATATGCTTGTCCCCCCATAAGGCTCAGAGTGACCTAATACGTTGGAAGGCTAATGAATTTTTCAAAGTGTTTTAAAAGCCAGTTCTGGGATAGCATTTTCATCTGTATCCACCACAGTGAGTTTATGTCTGGATTTTTTTAGAGTGGAGCCAAGATAGCTGGAGGGAGCTTCAGGCCACAGTCCAGCGATATTATCAGCCAAGTGGCAAGCACATGATCAGTTACAGACCAATGAAGTTGCTTTGCTCTGTGCATGGCTTTATTATGTTAGGGTCTTACAAAGCAAATTCACAATTAAATAATAGAAGAAATATTCAGCTAGAGAATGAAATTCTCCCTCCCATTTATCTTGTCTTATGACCTGTATGCATTTCCTAAGACCATGCTTTCATTTGCTTACAATTTTATTTTATTTTTTCAAGATTTTTATTTATTTATCAAAGAGAGAGAGAGACAGAGGCAGGCAGAGGGAGAAGCAGGCTCCTTGCTGAGCAAGGAGCCCAATGTGGGACTTGATCCCAGGACCCCGGGATCATGAACTGAGCCAAAGGCAGAGGCTTAACCGACTGAGCCACCCAGGCGTCCCTGCTTACAATTTTAAAGGAAAAAAAACCAAGGCGTCTGGGTGGTTCGGTCGGTTAAGCGTCTGCCTTCGGCTCAGGTCATGATCCCGGGGTCCTGGTATCGAGTCCCTCATCAGGCTCCCTGCTCAGTGGGGAGCCTGCTTCTCCCTCTCCCTCTGCTTCTCCCCCTGCTTGTACGTGCGCTCTCTCTCTCTGTGCCAAAAAAAATAAATAAAATCTTTTGAATAAAAAAGAAAAGAAAGAAAACCAAAGAAGTTCCCCCAGTGAGCTTGGTAAATACTCAAAAGATAAAACAAAATCTGAATCAAAGTTTAAGCTTGTATTAATCCACAAAAATCAGTTGAACTGCTGTTCACCTTTCCCTGAAAGAATCCAGCTCTCCACAAGGCAGTGGCTCTGTGAGTCCATTTTTATGGTAGCTGCCAGAGGGAGAGAAAATCCTACCTGGTATTTCAATCAGGAGATACCCAACACAAACCAAGCGAGGCTGCTAAGGGCCAGGGGGAGGATGAAAGTATTAAAGCAGCAGAGATGTAATAATGTACAACATGATGACTACAGCGAACATTGCCATACCATATATAGGAAAGTCATTAAGAGAGTAAATCCTAAGAGTTCTCATCACAAGGAGAAATTTTCCCCCTTTATTCTTTTATTCTTTCTTTTCTTTTTATTGTATCTATAAAAGAAAACAAACGTTAACTGAACCTATCGTGGTAATCCTTACAATATAGTAAATCAAACCATCATACTGTATGCCTTAAATGTATATAGTGATGTATGTCAATTATTTCTCAATAGAAATGGGGGAGGAAAGAAGCAGAGAGTTTGGGGGCAATGAACAACTTGCCCCCTTGTCTCCCTGGAGAAGGGCCCAGGGACACTGCCTTCCCGGGGAGCAGACAGGCATGTGTCCTCTCAGACATACCCGTGGCAGGGAAGCGGCTGATCTGTGCACCTGCCGTGACACTTCTGTCTTCCCAGAGCCAGGTGCTAATCTGGCCAGCACCACCGGCCACTGGGGGGGGAAATGAGTATGAAGAGTGCAAAGACGAGCAAAGACACTTCTACATTCAGAATGAACTTCAGCCTTCGCTCTTCTTTTCCATTTTGGGGAGCAAGATGCAAGCATGCACATTTCACTTTCGTACCCTTTGATTAGCTGATAGATAATTTTCACAACAAAATAATTGGATCTTATTGAATTGATGGGCATCTTTTTTTTTTTTTTTCAAGCCACTTATTCTAAAGTCATGGGGTTTATTTTTGTTTTGGTTTTTGGGTTTTCGTTTTTGTTGTTGTTGTTATTGAGTAAGGTAAAGAAATGGTTTCTACAAATGGGAACTCTCTCACAAAAACATTTCAAATAATTGAAAACCCATCAGCAGGTGTCCCTCCCTCTCAGGCTGTTCTTAGGGAACTTTTTTACAGGCTCATGGGCCCTGCTGCAACTTTTTTGTGGAGTCCAGAACCAGATTATTTCTTGACTCAGGATGGGAGCAGGGAGCGGGCCTTCTTGCATCTTCTACATGCCACAGGCCTATTTCTGCCTCCTCACATCAGGCTCACATTTTTAGCACCATTGCCCTCCCTCCTGACTCATGATCACTTGTTATAAAAACCATGACATTTCACATATCTGGCTTCCTGTAAGAACGAGGTCTCCCGTGCAAGCAACTTTTCCAGACAACCAAAGCTTGCCCTCCACGTGACAATGCCTTTCTACTTTTTTTTCTCTTTTAATTATCTGAATTAGAAATTTTTCTGAGACTGCTTACATGCTCCACCTTTCTCCTTAAGCAGGACACTGAGCTTAACTGATCTTTCCTCCTTGATGATATACAGGGTTGTTACTGTGAACATCAGCAACGTACCTGATGTCACTGATGTTGCGGCCACAGACACTGTGTGGATACTTAGAACTATTTACCCTACCCCAGATGGAATGGCACTTATGGAGAGCCTAGGCCGGCTTCTTATAGGTTCTGTTTGATTTGGGTTTTCTTTGTGCAATTCCTCCACTGGAAGTTAGCAGCAATTACAATCTTGGGCAACCTCTTCTTCCATCACTGCGCTCTGAGAAAATCAAGCTTGTGGATATTTTGTCAAAGCACAAACTAAGTGATGATGATGGTGAAGATGATGATGATGATGATGATGACAGCTAACATTAGTGAGTCTTTCCTATGTCCCAGCATTGCTCTTGAGTGTTTTACAGACGTTAATACACAAATGGGCTCAGAGATAGAGTTTGGGCGATTTTCCTGTGAGGAAAGAACTAACTTTAAATATATGTTTTCTTTTTTTTTTTTTTATAATTTCTTTATTTGAGTATAGTTGACACGCAATGTTACATTAGTTGCAGGTGTACAACATGGTGATTTGACAACTCTATGCCTTATGCTGTGCTCATCACACGCTACCGTCTGTCTCCATACAACACTATTACGGTATCACCGACCATATACCCTATGCTATGTCTTTTATTCCCGTGATTTATTCACCCCATAGCTGGAAGCCTGTGCCTCCCGCTCCCCTCCACTCATTTTGTCCATGCCTCCAACCCCCTTCCCTCTGGCAGCCATCAGTTTGTTCTCCGTATTTACAAGTTTGATTCTGCTTTTGGTTTGTTTAGTCACTTGTTTTGTTTTTTGGTTCCCACGCATGAGTGAAATCATACAATATTTGTCTTTCTCAGCCTGACCTACTTCACTTAGCATAACACCCTCTAGATGCATCCGTGTTGTTGCAAATGGCACAATCTCATCTATTTTATGGCTGGGTAACACTCCTCTGTGTGTGTATGCACGCGTGTGCACACAAACATCTCCTTTATGTATTCATAAAGATATGTTTTTAATCATCAATTTTGGCTGCTTTAAGGAAAGCTGCTCTTGCATAATTCCACCCTCCAGGAGACTTAGGTTTGGCTGATGTCACCAGATGAGTGAACTCCAGAAACAGGAAGTGCTGGGCCGGCAACTCATTGCAACTGCATTTTGGAAGGATGTTCTATGCCTCACCACTTCTCCCTGTGCCCCCCCCAAAACCCTTTTCTTTCTTTTTTTTTTTAAGATTTTATTTATTTATTTGAGAGAGAGAGAATGAGAGAGAGCAAGCACATGAGAAGGGGGAGGGTCAGAGGGAGAAGCAGACTCCCTGCCGAGCAGGGAGCCCGATGTGGGACTCGATCCCGGGACTGCAGGATCATGACCTGAGCCGAAGGCAGTCGCTCAACCAACTGAGCCACCCAGGCGCCCCCCAAAACCCTTTTCTCCTTCTCTTTTCTCCTAGTTCCTTCCAATTCCACGTCCACCTTCCTTCCTTTCTTTCTTTCTTCCCCTTTCCTTCACTCCTACATGTGTCTTGAGGATAACCAGCAGTTTTCAGGGGCGCTGCTAAGCTGGCAGACTCAAGAGCCAAAAGCGGGCTTGGCACAACTGGGAGCTGTGGCTCGACTCCAGCTCTTCTCCTCACTAACTGTGTCATTGGGATGAGTCAACCTACTGTACGATCGATCCATCAGTCAATCACTCAAAGTAATCCTTAAGACCTCCAGCAACACATTACCAGCTATGAAGACATCTGTAAAACCAAGTGTTGTGCCAACAATCTGGATGGTAAGTAAGGGACAACTTCAAACTTTTTTTGAAATGCATTCTCTTTATTAAAAACTCACTAAATTCCCGCAATATTTCTGACCACTGTAAAAGCTAGTCACGCCAATTTTCCAACTAGTTTATCAATCTTTTATATGCCTTTCTCATGGGTATACAGTGAGAAATGTCTTCCAACTTGTCCAACCAAATCAGAGACAGCCAAGCCACAGATTTTTCTCATAGCTAGTTCTCAATAATATTCACTGATGACTCAGTTGTCCGAGGGTTTTTTTTTTTTTAAAGATTTTATTTATTTATTTGAGACAGAGAATGAGAGACAGAGAGCATGAGAGGGAGGAGGGTCAGAGGGAGAAGCAGACTCCCTGCCAAGCAGGGAGCCCGATGCGGGACTCGATCCCGGGACTCCAGGATCATGACCTGAGCCGAAGGCAGTCGCTTAACCAACTGAGCCACCCAGGCGCCCAAGGGTTTTTAATATAAAACAGTCACCACAAAGAAATAAACCTCTCTTGGGTCAAAGTGAACTTACCATCCAACCCTCCTATAAACCTGTCAAATTGTGGAGGGGAAAAATGAAGGGGGGGAAATCAGAGGGGGAGATGAACCATGAGAGACAATGGACTCTGAACAACAAACTGAGGATTCTAGAGGGGTGGGGGGGGTGGGAGGATGGGTTAGCCCGGTGATGGGTATTAAGGAAGGCACGTATTGCATGGAGCACTGGGTGTTATACACAAACAATGAATCAGGGATCACTACATCAAAAACTAATGATGTAATGTATGGTGACTAACATAACATAATAAACTAAATGAAAAAAAAAAGAACTCCGAAGGTGATTCTAATGTGCAGCCAGGTCAAGACGGTGATTCTGTAAACTGCCTGCCTCCTGTCTTTAGAGCACTGTAGAAATCTAGGAGGAAGAAGCCTCTTGAAGTAGTGGCTCCAGTACTGGATCTCTTCAGAGACAACAAAGCCATTTATAACTATAATAACTCTTCACATTTATTTAGCACGCAATACATTTCAGAGTGTTTTCCAGGGCTTTAGATTATATTAAATTGGTATGGACATATTTGAAAATAATTAAAATATACAAAACCAATACCTCTCAATATTGCCTATCATTATTATCATTTATTTTAACCCTTACTTAGAAGAATGAAGCGGGGGAAATCGGAGGGGTAGACGAACCATGAGAGACGATGGACTCTGAAAAACAAACAGGGTTCTAGAGGGGAGGGGGGTGGGAGGATGGGTTAGCCTGGTGGTGGGTATTGAGGAGGGCACATTCTGCATGGAGCACTGGGTGTTGTGCACAAACAATGAATCATGGAACACTTCATCTAAAACTAATGATGTAATGTATGGGGATTAACATAAGAATAAAAAAATAATAATAATATTTTAACCCTTACTTAGTTCCCCTAATAAACTAGAAATTCCTTAAGGTTAACTTCTGTATCTTATTTATCTTTGTGTTCTATACAAGTGCTCGATGAATGTTTTTATTTGGTAAGTGTTCAATAAATTTCTCTTGAATAAATTAAAAAAAAGTAACGATGTACTGTATGGTGACTAACATAACATAATAAAAAAATTATTTAAAAAAAAAGAATTGTCTATGAAATGTCAGTAGGGCTTCCTGGCTCTCTTGTCCACCCGCGATCTCTTTCATGTTTTTATTACTTTATTACTCAGCTCTGTGTCTCATCTTAGGACATTCACACCTGCAACAGCCCTAAGAGGGGCATGCTAATATTGTTCTCATTTTAAAGATGAGAAAACCGAGACTCAGCGAGGCTAAGTGACTAAAGTTGCCTGACGAGTAAATCAAAGTGGCAAAGTCAGGCTTTGAAATCAGGCATCTGGCTTCAGAGCGCACACCATCCGCCACCATGCCAAACTGCACTTAGGAGAAAGAAGTGATGAGGAAGACACAAGGATCTCCAAGCTTCCTTCAAATCCAAAATGCTCTATGAAATTCTTCCCAAACCTTCCTATGTAGGCCTGGCCACTTCTACTATGGGCTGCACCCTGGGCTCCAGGTTATGGGCTCAGGCACAGGAATGTGTGATCACTGCTACTCCCAAGGAATGCACCAGTCCTTAAGGATGAGAACAAAGATACAGCTTTGATTGTGTTGACTGATGTCTCATTTCAGCTACATGCTTTGAAGCCCCCACATGATATTTGCCATCACAAAAAAAAGCTGATTGCCAAATGTAAGTAGATAAACCCTGAATTACACCAGACCAGTTGTCAAAACACATTCACGATCACATGCATTATAGTAAAATGTATTTATTTATTCTTGCCAGGGTCCAAAAGGATAAGCTGCTTGTAATAAAAAAAAAAAAAACACATACAAATTAAGCAAAAAAACAAAAAAACACACACATTAGGATAAGTGTAACAAGGTAGAAACTAAGCAGTAAAAATAAGAAAACCTTACTACAGAAATACTAGGCTAAGGAGTAAGCATCAACATAGCTTTGAGCTTCCTGGCAGCCAAAGCAAGAAACAGAAAATACATGGAGTCAAAGATACGCAATTTTTCTGGACACCATCATTTCAAAAAGACTCTTGCATCATAGGCTAGTAAGAGCACCTGGGAAAGTCTGGTCACATCCCTGAGAGTTCGATGAAGTGGATGGCCATGATCATGCTCTACCGCAAACGGTGCACTGGTCGGACAAGGGGTCTGCTTCAGGACGATGCATGGGTTGATCCCATGCACGAGGTCTGCCACGTCAGGGGTGGACAGAAATACTAACGAGACTAGCCTGGAATGCTGCACCTTTCCTCTCAAGGACTCTGAAAAGCTTACCTGCCAGTCTCTCTCATGCTACCAGTACTACTCCAGAGGAAGCAGAATAGGCTGGGGGGACTTGGTGTGGTAGCTGGGTTGGGGAAGTGTAATTTTTAGTCTTTGAACCACACAGCGGAGGATCTACAGCACTAATAACCTCCATTTGCTGATCTACCCAATGTGGTTTTGCAGAGGCTTTCAGTGGCCGATTCCCTTCCTTGCCTCTCTCCGATCCATTCACACTTGAATTCAACCAATATTTGCAGATTCCCAACAGTCGTGCATAAAAACTAGCCTCATTAGTTTGCAGTAACATTTTGTATGAAGTACACACTCTGCAAAGTGCTGGATGGCACTCCTTGACCTTAATGTTTCTCACCTGCTTCTAGTAAACCAGCCTGGGTTTGTGCATACTGTTGTTGGCCCTTCTTCAGATTCAGATCACTAGGAGTCTGCACCTGTCCATCCACTTATTCATTTTCACTGAGCCACTACAATGGGTTATGATTTGTGCAAGACTCTTGCCTTATGTCCTCATTCATTCTAAAAACACTTTGCTCTTTTTGTGTCTAGCACAGGCATGGCTCATGGTCCCAAGAAGCAACTGAAGCATTGGAAGCAAGAAAAACTGACCAGTGTGTTTGGTCCTCGTCCACCTCCTGGTCCCCACAAGCTGAGAGAACGTCCTCCCTCATCTCTTTCTAAGGAACAGACTTAAGTACTCCCTGACAAGAAATGAAGAAAGAAATCTGCATGCAGCAGTTCATTACGATTAATTGCAAGGGCCAAACTCTTAGCCTACTCTGCTGTTTTAGGGAGGTCATCAGCACTAACAAGAAGGAAGAGAATTTCTGTCTGATCTATGGCACCAAGTGTTGCTTTGCTCTTCTTCATTTTGCACCCAAGGAGGCCAAGTACAAGTTGTACAAAGTGAGAAAGATCTTTGTGCACATAAAAGGAATCCCTCATCCGGTGACCCATGATGCTTGTTCCATCTGCTGCCCTGTTGGCCTCATCAAAGTGAACGATGCCCTTCAGATTAATGTGGACACTGGCACACCAAACAGAACAGCCAAACAGAGCAATGGGTGAGAGAATCTCTAGGTGACATAATTGGAAGGCTCTTTGTACTTAATTAACGATAATATGGCATGATTAACAACAGCCAAAACAAACAAACAACTTCCTAAACATCAGGCATTGCACCAGGCCCTGATCTACAATGGTGAACAAAATCATACAGAGAGAGACCTGTTTTTTACTCTGATTAACCAGACAAACATGCCCAATAGAGATATAATGACAAGCTGCAGTAAGTGATCTAAAATCATTACCCCAAAATCCAACTTATGCTCATGAAGTGAAGGAGGCGGAGTGGGAAGAGGTACTTTGGGGAGACTTCCCTTCGTCACCTCATCTGAAGAAAGGGTAGGAGTTTTCTATGCCAGGGAGGAGGAGAAGCCCAAGGAAGCTGAGCAGCACCGTGGGTCAGATCCCAACGTCATGTTACAAGTGCTATCTGCTTTCCTAAGAGCATTAGAAGGGTCCTGAGGTTTACAGAGGTGCAAAAGGAGCTTTCGCAATGATCTCCGTGGCAGCCCTGGGAGAGTGGTTTACCGGAGAGTGGCGAGCCCACCCTTGCAGTCATCCCGATGACTTGGTGATGCCTGGGATAAGGTGCGTGGGAACGGGGTGGAGGAGAAGGAAGTTTCCAGTTGGAGAAACTGGATGGATAATAATGCCATTCAGTGAGATAAGGAACTGCAGAGAATGACCAGCTGTGGCAAATCGAGGGAAGCAGCCACTGTTCAGGTTCTGTGCTGAGAACTGTAGACATAGTATTTTGGCTTTACAACAAACCTGCAAAGTGGGTATCATTATCCCATTTGTCAGATTAAAAACCCAAGACCAGGGACACCTGGATGGCTCAACTAGTTAAGTGTTGGCCTTGTTTTTCTTTCCCATAAGGACTGGTTAAAAAACATTTAAAATATTTATGAATCAGAAATATTTCAATAAAGGGATGCCTGGGTGGCTCAGTCAGGTAAGCATCTGCCTTCGGCTCAGGTCATGATCCCGGGGCACTGGGATCGAGCCCCACATGGGGCTCCTTGCTTAGCGGGGAGACTGCTTCTCCCTCTACCTGCCTCTCCCCCTGCTTGTGCTCTCTCTCTCTCTCTGACAAATAAATTTTTTAAAAAATCTAAAACAAAACAAAAAAACACCCAAGACTGTGTTATCAGCTTATTTTCTCCAACCCAGGCTTTATGGTTGGATTTTTCAGAGCAATCTAGTACCCAGTTTGCCTCCCAAGATCTCTTAAGAAAAAAGTTACCTTTCCCTGGAAACCAAAGCCTAAAGCCAAAGGGCTCAGATAGAAAAGGATTTGGCACATCGCCAGAGATTCTGAGTAGGCTACTCTGGGACCTGGGGCGGGGAAGCCATGTATGATTGTGCAGGGTGTGTACTGCACAAACCCAGAGGGTGTCAGTCATATCAAACTCCATGTGAATGCTGCCTCCTGAATATGTCAGTCCTGCCCCTCCCCAGTTTCTTTTCAAAGATAACTGTAAACTCTATGACTCTCCCATAAACCCCAGGGTCCAAACAGAATCAGTGGAGAATTGTAGAGGAGATGGGGTTTTTAAAAGAAACCATACACTTCACCTCTCTGGTCCCCAGATGTTCTTTCCATCTTTGCAGCCTTCACCCAGACCCAGGTAGTTCTTCCTCACCCTTGTCTCTGCTCAGCTAGCACTCCAGGGAGGAGTGGATGTACAGGAAGAGCGATACCTCCATCACCAAGCCACCACTGCTTACAAAAGCTCTCTAGACTGGCACACCAAACCCCAAACAATGTTACTATCTGCCCAAATAAATGCTACAAATAGAAATAAACAGGTTATACCAAAGCTGTCGCCTTTCTACCCGGTTAACATCAAATATTCCGAAGTCACTAATTAAACGGTGTCCTTGCTCACCTAATCATGTCCTCCAAGACCCAAAGTACTATCTGAGTGGCAGTGACCGATTCTTTACCTTTGAGGCAGACCAATCCCCTGTGAGATTTACACTGAAAAACTCTGACTCTTCTCCGAAGCATTCCCTGCCCCCCGCCGCCCAGGGGGGCTGGATAATCCATAGCTCTTGGTCTAAAAGCTCCAGCCGGGAGAAATGGAGCTGATTCCGTGGTTAAAGCAATCAAGGGCTCTTTTCTCCTAAGGGGGAGGGGGCGGTGGAAGCACCACGTTCATAGAAGCGCTTTGGATTCCTGAGTCTCTCTCCTGCTCACCAATGCTCTGGCAAAGTCTCCAGTGCACCAACCCTCACTGATGATGGGGAGGGAGCTGATCCCGTGGTCTGTGATCAGAATGAGCTCAGCTCCCCAAACGAAACTACTAGTCCTCACCACAGTGGCCCTTTCCAAATATCGGCAACACTCACCTTAAAGACGCTTTTTATTGACAAGTCCAACTTTTCTTCCTATAAAGGAATCAAGAATATAGTCCTCCAACTTCAAATGAAGATGATGACTCTGCAGACAGGCTGCTGTGTTTTTCTTTCTTTTAAAAACCCCATCTCCTCTACAATTCTAATGTGCTTTCTGGGTCCCTATGCCACGTACCACAGAGTCTAAGTTGACATTGAGGTCACGTGGAAGTTTTCTTCTACACAAGTCCACGCGATGACTTACCCGCTACAGAACAGAGCTCTGCACCTGCAGCTGTCGCTGCAGAAGGGACAGATGCATTCCTCAGACTGTAGTGGCTACCCGATCCCCACCCTCTCTTTGAAAACAGCATTCCTGCGACATTGATGTTCTCTGGATCCTTCCAGCAGCAGCTGACACTCCTCCAACGCACCCAACACCCAAGGCTGGCTAGTGATCTACATCTTAGAGCATGGGACAGCAGCGACCCCCCCCACCCATTAGCAGCTGCTTGAATTGCATCAGCTGTTGGGGTCCAGGCAGTGGGAGGGGCTCAGTGGACAAGTGTGGGGACCTCAGTTTCCCACCAGCCAGAGCCCTGGGGCTCTGATGCTTCATTTATTTCATTTCTTCCCCCCAAAGTTCATGGAAACTTGGACCATTTACTGCCACCATGAGGTGGTCTTGGCCTGTATACTTTTCTGAGCTGACCACTATGAAAGGGGAGGACATTTCCCAAATCACAGCATAGGGTGGGCAGGGAACCCTCATTCCCTCCCTCCCTCAATTTTTCTTACAATAGAAATGGTACAATTAAGAATAAGACACCACCATAGAAATGGCAAAACTAAAAATGGAAAGCATAGCTAAAACTTCAAGACAAGCCTGGAACTATAGGATTTGATCTCTGTCCCTATTCCAGCTCTGAATAGGCAGGTGGAAGAAAAGCCAGGTGGGCACTGGCAGGAGAAAAAGAAAATGTGTTTTTATTCTCATTTCCAGTTCTAGCAGTGGGTGTCCAAACCAGAAACATAGCTGAGTGCTCACATCCGGGAAATGCACCCAGGTAAAAAGCATCACCCACCCTTTGATTAGCATCTCTACACTCTCAGGGGTCTTGTTCTCATACCGCTTACTCTACTGTCTTGATTATTTAATAATCATTGTGTTAATTTCCTATTTGTCATTCCATATTTGTCAAGAAGGTGCCATTTCGGGAGACCAAGCTCGGAGTAAGGGACTACCTCCCTTGCTGCCCTCCACCATCAGCTAAGGGTTTTATAAAGAAGATCTAGGCACCCAAGCATGTCCTGACCAGGTAGAAGGCAGGCCCCCTAGAGAAGCATTTGAGGGCCAGGAGGGATCCCACTGAGGCCACTACTGGGGTCTGCTTTTGCCATTTCTGATAAATACAGCATATTCTCAGGAAGGAAGGGTATGTATTAGAAGGAGAGATCTAGGGGAAAGGGGGTGGGGATTATGTCAGTGAATCTGCCTCAGCTTGAGGATCAGCAGGAGCAGACTGGGAGGAAAAAGAATTGACAGTGTGCTCCCCTAATTTCAACAGAAATAAGCTCCAAACTACCTGATAAAAATCCAGAAACAACCCTTCCCCTTCAAAGATTTTTGATCCACACCAGGGCCTGGTCTAGAATGGGAGAGCTGCTTCTCTCTTCACAATGACAGATGAATAATAAATGCTCCTAGTGAGGAGGAAAAATGATGCAGACTTTCTCCAAAGTTTTGATCACTGGAAATTTTATCCATGACTAAGAGTTACTCCATTTTGCAATTTAAAATTTCTTTTGTCTACTGGAATTAGCTAGTTCCAATGATGGTGAGGTTATGTTAGGACTTTGGAAAGGACATTGACTACTCCAAACTATTAAAAGATATACATCATGACTACAGAGTATCAAAGCAAGAAGTCAAGTAGGTAGGTAAAAACCTTGCCAGCTAGACTTTTCAAAGGTATCATGCGGATAAGCCTATATTAACTTCTGAAAGAAAACAGCTTAAACATAACACCTAACTTCTATCTAATTCTGGTCTAATCAGGCTTAAATGAAAGCCAGAATAATTTTCTTATCCTTAAAAGGTTTCCAAAGTATTAGTCTGATTTTTTTAAACAGTACTAATTTATTATGAATATACTTCTCACAAATGAATGTCATAATAATGGAGTTACTTTTTGCTCCAAAACAAAGATTATCTACCCTCTAAAGCAAAAGGTTATCTACTACTATAGTTAATGTTGCAAATTAAGTAAAAATTTTATTTACCTAGAAAATATCATTTGTCAGGAGAAATATGACACCAAAACTGACCAAAACACCTTTTCTGTGGCTACGAAAGACTAACTGTGATCTCTAACAAGAAACCTATTCCAAGAAAAAACAAAATTAGCAGTAATTGTCCTTCTGGATAACACAGGAAACTAGGAATAGTATTTCAAACAACCACTTCTTTTTCCTATTTTTTTTTTAATGATGTAGAGCAAATTGCTCATCTAATGAAGGGACTCAGTAAATAAACTTACCCATTACTTTCAACTGCTCTGAAATAGGAAATTTTTCCATTCCAGCAATTGTTCTTCAGAAATTAGGCAAATCTCTTGCTCACATAAGACCCCACAATCTATATGTTTATTGTTAAAATACATGTTTCCGGAGTGGAACACAGGTGCAGTCTAAATCTACATGTATCAATGATGGCCATTCATTTTCACCCACCCACAAAATAAATAAATAAGTAAATAAGTTGGCACGATCGACTTTCCTTTTTGACCCTTTCTCATTCATCATTAGGTAAAAAAACAGAGAACTTACTTACACAATCAGAAAGGCACGCAATTTCTGAAATCACTATTTCCCTTCCTGTGCTCAAGTAAAACTATATGGGGGTCATCAATAAACACAGAAATGACCACCAACTTTCTCAATTTTGAAATCCCCACAAATGTTTGACTCTCTGGAAGGTTTAAGGTAGAAAACAAAATACATTAGCATTAATCAACTCTAATGATCTTTTAAAAGATAGAGTTAAATCATTGTAAGAATCACACTTGGGTCTACACTCCCTTTGTTGTGCAAGCATAAATACGTTACAGTAATAACCCTGCAAATACCCTGCCTTGTGATGAAGATGTCACCTTAATGCAGACTCTGTATTTTGTCTTCTATGAAGGTTTAAAGGTTAAAGACATCATAAATTATGCATTTCCTCCTATGCCAAGCCCAGGAAAGGTACTTTCACTGTTCATTAAAGATATTGCTTCTAAATGAGCAGAGGCTTTTCCCTAAGTGTTGAAACAGAAACATTTCCATTATGTTTATTACTGCTTTGCTGGAGAGCCAAAACAGTTTGGAATTAGGAAGCTGCTAGAATCCCTTGTTTCAGAATATGTAGCAACTGTCAACACACACAATAAAATCACAATTCACTCTTTGGACAGTGGTACATTGTACCAGACCAACATGCTGGTCTCCTCCCAGGAGAACAATAGTCTGGCAAACCCCACATCATCAGCAACAGTTGGGGCTTTCCCCTTCTGCCTCTGCCCAAATTACAGATCTGAACAGGGACCGGGAGTCGCATGATTCACACTAGAACATCCCTTACTCCTGCACTGGAGCAAGCTCTTTGTGAGGGATGCTTGGGTAAACTGCGAGTTGAGTTTGCCCCACACATCCTTCCTAGCCAGCACCCTAACTTCCTTTCTTGCGCTTTGCTACCACCTCCAGCTAAAGTACAGTTCTAAGAGATTCTTTTTCCTCCCCTTTACACTTACAGGTACTGCATCAGCAGAAGGCTGGGCTCATTTTCGAAAGGAACACCACACCCATTAACCCTCTAGCCTTCAGAAGCAAATTGCAGTTTGGCTGGATCTACCTCTCTCCAACCTCAGGCCAAAGGAACCAAAGCTGGACACACAGGACCCAACTTCTGCCAGGCCGACCACCCCCCAGCTCAGCACTTTGTCTGCCTGCGGGGGAGGATTCTGGAGACAGACTGCCTGCTCTAAGGACCAGAGTTCCAGAGATTCTTTCCAGGGGATAGCCCGCACACCCTGACAACTAAGCGGCAAAGTTGTTTCTTCCTTCTCTGCTGCAATGCCCTTTCCTCTTCATCAGCTAGCGCGCGCACGCACGCACACACACACACACACACACACAGGCGCGCGCATACACACACACACACACACACGCACACACGCACACAGCCTTGCTCCTCCAACTTACCAGTTTAGATTTGGCGCGTTGCAAAAATTCTTCCATGTCTTCGCGAGAGGTTTGGACTAGGGGTACCGGCGGGGCGCAGAGGAAGATCTCTGCCGGCGGAGAGGAGCGGGGTCTTAGGAAACTGGGCGGCCGGAGCGCAGCAACCGCTGCTCCCTCCTGCCGCTCCGAGGCGGCTGAGGCTGTGGCTGCGCCCTCGGCTGTCGCCTCCCAGGGCTCCCCGCCCCACCCTCGCGCCCCCGCCGCCGGCTCTGCGCGTCTGACTCTGCCCTAATAAGGAAAGTGGGTGTGCCGCCCGGGAGCCCCAGGGCGCGCCCCGCGCGCGCACTGGCACGCGCCTGCGGGGCCGAGGCTCGGGGCCGGGGCTCGGAGCCCAGGCGCGAGGGCGGGGGTGTTGGGGGATGGCGAGGGGCTCCTCCGCCAATCGCAGGGCCCCGCGGCGGCCTCCTGACGTGGCGCGCCGAAAGATGCTGCAACCATGGACAGCGCCCAGAAGTGCGAGCCAAGTGCAAGGGGCTGCTGCATAGGGAGGCTCTGCCGCAGGCACCGCCGCTATCCGCCAGGGGAGGTGGGAAGAGGGAGAGAGGGAAAAGAGGTCCCCGGAGAGGCCCCCTCCACAGCCAGCGCCTCCCTGGCGGGCTGGCACGTTACAGAGAGCTCCAGAGGTCACTTAATGAGCTAGGTCTGCAGGCCTGGCCAAGGGATGCACTCAGCTAGATTGGGGGTGGGAGGGTTATTGCTGAGCTAAAAGCAGTACGACCTTGATGGAAAATAATCATCAGAGCAGGCTGGGCGGTTGTGCTAGGACGCATCTTTCCCCTTACCCTCAAAACACACCCACCCAGCAGCGGGCATCTGCAACTCACCCCGGCTAGTTGCCCTTATGTTGGCCCTGGGCTGAAGCATAGCTCTATCGTTCTGCAGTCCCCATCTGCTCCCTGACGTGCCTGCTCAGGGAGAGCTGGGGCCATAGAACCTTCCTACTGCATAAGGGTCTGTGTTTCTACAAGATCCTCAGATAATTTTTATGCACATTAAAGTTTAAGAAGTACTGCAATAAACACTTAAATTTATAACTATGAACCTTATTTTAAGCCATGGAGTTTTGTTGTGTGTATTCTCCAGCCTTATCAAATCCCAGGAATCTTGGGCTTTCTCTCACATCTGGGCTATAATACCCTTCCTGCCCTCTCACCAGCCTTCACTGCCTGGCTAACTCATGCCTCAGCTGTCAGCTTAGAGAAGTGGTCTCAACCTTGAATGCATGTTAAAATAACATTATAACACCCAGGGTTTTAAAAATATTGATTCCCAGGCTCTATCCCAGACCAACTGAATCAGTGTCTCTGGGAGAGGGGCCACAGCAACAGCGACAGTGTGAGAGTCCTCCAGGTGATTCTAATGTGCAGCCCAGGTATGATCCTCGGGTTCTCAAACTTTAGCGTATATCTGAACCACTCAGAGATCTACTAAAACACAGATTTTGGTGTCTCATTCCCCAGGATTTCAGGTTTAGTAGGTCTGGCTTAACAGGCCTGAGAATTTCCATTTTTAAAAGTCTCCCAGGGTTTGCTGATGCTACATGCTACTTAGAAATTATCTTCCTCAGGAAGCACCCCCAACCCTGACCTACTCCTCTTTTTCCACCCCCACACCGAGTCAGTTGCCCTATCCCTGATCTCCTATGCAAACCTATATTTTCTATTCTATTGGAACCTACCCGATTACTTGTCTGTGTTCTCTACCAGGCTGTGAGCTCCATTAGAACAAGGACTTTGCCTGCCACATTCATTGATGAATATAAATATAAATCCTCAATAAATGTACTTTAATAACTAAATGTACATATGGAAGGTTTTTGGTACTGTGTGTGTGGGGGGGTGAGATTATCCAATTATCCAATTATTTTTTTTATTCAGGAGGACCCAATGAAAAACCATCAGCAGAGTCTACAGATCCGATTAAAGGAGAGTGATAAGAATATTAAGTTCCAGTTTACATTCAGGTGATGAGCCATGTGGAAGCTGCAGATTCTATCTGTTTCTTTGTTGACTTAAGTAATTTAAAACCATCCAGGTAAAACAAGTGTTTTGTCAGCCTTTAAATCAGGGAAGTTGATCACAATTCAAGTAACACTGTTGAGAAAAATTCCCCAGAATTTCTTGTCTCTGATTCCATCGAGGAATTTAGTGACAACCACATAATAGTTTTATTCTTTTGACTTTTGATTTTAAACATTCTGGGTAGGTATTATACAGCCTGGAGATTTAAAAAAAAAAAAATCCTCATGGATTTAAATTCCCAACATCTAAGAGTTTTTCCTCCATTAACAATGTCCCTACATAACAGTTCATCAAAATTTATCTCCTCCAAGAGGACTTCTTGAACTGACCACTTGTATTAGAGACCACAAATTCAGTGGCTTTGAGTAACTTGAGTTTATTTTACAGTTGTGTAGGTCAGAAGTCTGACACAGGTCTCACCAGGCTAAAACAAAGGTTTTAGGCCAACCAAGCTGCATTCTGCTGCATTCCTTTCTAGAGGCTCTAGGGCAGAATCTTGCTTTTTTTTTTTTTTTTTTTTTTTTTACCTTCCCCAGTTTCTAAAAGCAGCCCCATTCCTTGATTGGATGTACCTTCCTCTATCTTCAAAGCAAACAATGTTGCATCTTTCTGACTATTCTTCCATAGTCACCTTTCCCTCTGACTCTTCCTCTACTTCCCTTTAGGGACCCTTGTGATTACATTGGACCTATTTGGATAAAAAAGGATAATCTCCCTGTTTTAAGGTCAGTTGATAAGCAACTTTAATTCTTCTTTGCCATGTAACTTAAGATATTCACAAGTTTTAAGGGTTAGATTGTAGGCATCTTTGGGAAGTCATAATCTGCATACCATACAACCCACACCCCAAGTTATTTGGTGGCTATCAGCTTTATCATTCCACAGCAGCCAGAAATCTATGCCTTTAACTCTAATTAGAAACTGTCAACCCTGGCTGCACAGTGGATTTGCCTGGGGTCTTTGAAAGATACTGACTGATGCTCCAGTCCCATCTCCAAAAACCTGAACTGAGTTGTCTTGGGAGGAGTCCAGGCATCAGTATTTTTAAAAAGCTCATCAGATAATTCTCTGTATAGTCACACTTGGGAACCCCTGCTGATGCTAGGTAAATTTGCATTCCCCATCACCCAGGTACAAAATATGGAGTCCACTTTGATCTATAATTTTCTCCTACCCCTTGTGGCCAAATAGTTCCCAAGTCCAATGTCCTCATCCTTGGGAAAGGCCTCCATCAAATTCCCTACTTCTGATCCAAGTGCTATCAGCATAATTCAAGTATTTGCATCTAAACCTAAAGTCCATCCCCTTTCTTAATCACATTCTTTGCTCTTGTTAATAAAACAATCCTTTCCTTTACTCCTCTTTTCATTCTCAGGCTTCTTGACTCCTGGACTCCTCTAATTGAGATCCCTATCTGAGATCTCTTTATTTTATAATTAATTATCTTGAGTAGATTCATAGAATGGTTGTTATGGACTAAATCGTGTCTCCCAAAATTCGTATGTCAAAGCCCTAAACCCCAGTGTTATGGTATTAGGACACAGAGCTTTTGGACGGCAATTAGGTTTAGATGAGGTCAGAAGGGCAGAGTGCCGATGATGGGATTGGTGTCCTTATAAGAAGAGGAAGAAGGACTAGAGCTCTCATGCTTTCTCTCTCCCAATGTGAGGATATGGCAAGAAGGGGCTGTCCGCAAGCCAGGGGGAGGGTTCTTACCAGGAACCAAATCAGACAACACCTTGGTCTTGGACTTCCTGGCCTCCAGAACTGGGAAAAATAACTGTCTGTTGTTTTACCTGTTGATTTGTGGCATTTTGTTATAGCAGCCCAAGCACACTAATAAATGGTAGTGCTGGGAAAAGGAAGACTATAGGGACCATCTAATCTCATCCTCTTATTTTACTGTGCAAGTAACAAGGCCCAGAGTAGTTCAGTATCCTGCTTGGGCTAACAGAGCTCCTTCGAAGCAGAGCCAGGGCTAGAATTCAGCTGTTCATCATTCATTCCTTCAGCTTTACAGATCATCAACTACACTTAGGTGGGCATCATGCCTCACCTGTGATGTAAAAGGCAAGATCCTCGCTCTCAAGGAGCTCATGGTCTCGTCACTCTCATACAAAGATAAACCCAGTGATCAAGGAATGCACCTGGTATTGTACCAATGGAGACACAATACGGTGTCATGACTATAGTCTGGATTCTCATCCTTGCTGTGGTAGATTAAACAAGGCTGCAAATTCTTTGACACTCCTCCCAATGACAGGTCAGGTCCATGTTCCTGTCTTTTAATCTAGAACTCTATGACTTCCTGAGCAATGACATATAGCAGAAATGACACCATGACAGTTTCTGGAACCAAGCCTTAAAAGAGATTGGCAGCTTCCACTTCTGGTCTCCTGGAATACACTCTTGGAACCTAACCAACATGCTATGAGGAAGCTCAAGCAGCTACATGGAGAGGCCCACATGGAGAACAACTAAGTGCACTGGCTAGCAGCCCAGTTGCCTGCCATGTGGGTGAGCCATCTTGAAATAGATTATCTAGCCCCAGACAAGCCATCCTTGCTGGTGCTGGAGTTCGGCCCTCTCTGCTGAGTCCTGCCTAAATTACTGACCCACAAAACTGTGGAAGATAATAAGACAACTGTTACTATAAACCATGAAATTGCTAGGTAATTTTAGTCTTACTACCGTTAGGTAAGTTATCCTCTCTAGGCTTCAGTGTCTTCCTCTATGATGCAATAACACATGCAAAGGGCCCCATTACTGGTCCACAGATGCTATTACAGTCATCACAAAGCATCTGTCAAGGAGAGGAGAAACTTAATGAAGTAGCTAGAGGTGGAGACAAGGGTGTCCATGAGGAGAGTCCAACAAGAGGGAACTCTCTAGATGAACTGCAGATGGATCAGCAGTCACTAAAAATGTGGAACTGTTTTATTATATTATAGATACATAGTATATATTATATATAATACCTTTAATACAACAGGTTATATTATAATTTGTGTCTATCCTACAGCAGCAGCACCTCCTAAAAGTGATGCTCCTTTGGCAATCAGGGCTTCACGCAACGACATGCCTATTTCAGAGAAAATCACTGCAGATACTCCAGCTAGTGATGCTTCTCTGCAATAACATACCTGCCTGCACTACTCATTACTCCTGAAATGTAAGCTCCTTATGGCAAGGTTTGTGTATCTTATATTCCCAAACTACCAGTCCCCATCCCCATGTGGCTCTCACAAAAACACTGCAGCTCTGCATCCACTGCAAGGGGCTCCTACTGCAATCAGTGCCATGGGGGGGGGGGTGGGCATCTGAAGTTCTCCTTATCAGAGCTAGCTCCCCTGGAGCTCACACCAGCATGATATCAGAAAACGTGGGTGTGAGACCTGGCTGTGTGCTTTTGGGCAAGTTTGTTGACCCCTGTGATCATCACTCTCTTCATCTGTGAAATGGAGAAAATAATACTTGCCCTGGTTACTTTACATGATTATAAAAATTCAAGGGTGCCTGGACAGCACAGTTGGTTGACTGTCTGACCCTTGGTTTTGGCTCAGGTCGTGATCTCGGGGTCCTGGGATGGAGCCCTGAGTCAGGCTCCAGCCTCAGCATGGGGTCTGCTTAAGATTCTCTCTCTCGGGGAGACAAACCATGAAAGACTCTGGACTCCGGGAAACAACCTGAGGGTTAGAGAAAGGAGGGGGGTGGGGGGGATGGGGTAACAAGGTGTTGGGTATTAAGGACGTGTTGTGATGAGTACTGGGTGTTATACGCAACTAATAAATCGTTGAACACTACATCAAAACTAATGATGTACTAAATGCTGGCTAACTGAACATAATTTAAAAAAAAAAGATTCTCTCCCTCTGCCCCTCTCCCTGCTCATATGCTGTAAATAAATAAATAAATAAATAAATAAATAAATAAATAAATAAATAA
>NW_023270615.1:3037457-3044174 GCF_011800145.1 Mirounga leonina | reverse complement strand
TAAATAAATAAATAAATAAATAAATAAATAAATAAATAAATAAATAAATAAAATCTTAAAAAAAAATTCAAATGCTAACATCCCTACATGTATTGGAAAATGTTAACAAGGGAAGGGAGAATAAGGAGTTATTTTTGTTTGGTTTACAAAAATACCTGACAAACACCACCCTTTAAAAAAATTGGAGTGTGGTTGGAATGGCAGGAGCCGCTGACTCACCATTTGGGCATATTCCCGTGTGAGCTTCGTTACTGACCAGCCACGCTTCTGACAGGTGTGCTTTCCTTGGTGAGGATGTGTTATATTCGCTGCTTGTAAATTATTTCATGTGACAAAAGATGTTCAAGAAACTGCCTCTCAGACTAGATTTAAAAAGTATTTCAAGGTTGTTTCTAGGACAAGAGACTGAAGGGATGAATGTGCATTAACTACTTAACTAACGTGGTTAACAAGTGCTGTTCATTTAACTTTTAAACAACTACTAAATGCTTGCTTTTTGCCCTGTGGATGGTCAAATGCTCCCATTCTAGCCAATAGTATCAAGAGAAATTCATTTTTTTTTCTTATGTGTTTTGGCAAGAATATCCACATTTTTTACAGTAGGCTTTGCAAGATATTTGTTAAAGGAGTCCGTGTAGCCATAATCCTCTTTGAGCTTCTGTTAAGAAAGAAAAAGGGGGCTTCCTGGAATTGTCAGTGGCTGTTATAGTGAGTGGCAGGGTACAGATCACTTGGGAGACTGCCCTGAGAGTCAAATGTCGGCTTTGAATAGGACATATACCACTTGCGTCATTTCTGGGAACCACAGACATCTTGTAGAAAAATGAATTTAATTTGAAAGGACAGCAGAGGAGAGCGGAAGTACTCTGGCACTGTGAGTCATCAGGATAATGAGGCAGTGGCCCTGCTTTCAGATCTGTGTGGCCTGCTGAAAGATGAGGAGTGATGGTCTTAATGTCTCTGCTTCACTTCATTATTCAGGTCAGGTGGTGCAAATCTGATACACTCTCCTCCTACAGAAAGGTATCTCAATCCCTTCAAAACACTACTGCACGTTTCAGAGTTACAGTATAAATTTTAACTTATGGTCCCATCATTCATTTCCACTGGGAAAGTGTTTGGCAGGGAGAGTGGAACATCAATAATTCTCAAGTCTTCAGAGTCTACCTACGTGATTTCTTATCCTTACAACAACTTGAGTTCGGGAACGACAGAGACTATGCAACAGTCTCTATTTCAGAGGTAGCAAAACTGAGGTCCACAATTGTTCATTGACATGCCCAAAGATTGAAATTCAGACACTGGATTAAGAATTCCAAACCCTTTTGGAGCACCTAGGTGGCTCAGTCAGTTAAGCATCTGCCTTCGGCTCAGGTCATGATCTCAGGGTCCTGGAATCAAGCCCCACGTCCGGCTCCCTGCTCACTGGGGGCATCTGCTTCTCCCTCTCCCTCTGCCCCTCCTCCCCGCTCATGCTCTTTCTCTCTCTCTCTCTCAACTAAATAAATTAAATCTTTAAAAAAAAATTCCAAACCCTTTTGATTAAAAAGGCCATTTTTTTGAGCAAGAAATATTTTCATCTTAGAGCGTTTAATCCTTGTAACAAATGTATAAAGTAGGCTCTATTATTATCCTCACTTTATAAATGTGCAAACTGAGGTACAAAGATGCAATGTGCCTTAAATTATTCAAGTAAAATTATCCAAGTAGCCAAACCAGGATTCAAACTCAGTGATGGGGTCCAGAACCCAGGGGCTGAACTACTACACATCACTGCCTGTTCACTGCTGCACACCTGAAAAGATAGAGATGGAGTCTCGAGAAAAAATAAGTATTGACTGCATTACTCTTTTAGTTGCTCTTCCACCACACTCAAGAATGAGCTCACCCACCCAATACTACTTGACCACATAGCTGTCACATCTACTGTTTGTAGAGGCCCCAGGAAATTCACCAGACAGAAAGAGGTGAATGTCCCCAAAATGTGGGGATCATAAGTCATTAATAATTCCTGCCACAGTTCACAGCTCAGCTGAACAGCTGCTTCTTTCCACCAAGTACTCCTTTACCCACCCCCTATCCTCACCATCCCCACCCTGAGTAAGTGGATAACACCATAGAATGATGGTCAAAGACTTGAGTTTTAGCCCTTTAGATAATGATTTTAGCATCTCCAGGTCTTTATTTCCTCGGAAAAATTAGAGATTTGTGTGGATGTTTCCAATCTTAAAATTCTAGTTACAAAACTAAATCATGCAATCATTATATATCCATCAAGAACATGAAAAAAAATTGAGGAGAAGTTAAGTTTTACTGTCAATAAAAGTCTTTGAAAATTTTTGTAGCTTTATATGTTTGTGTAGAACTCAGAGGGATTATATTAAGGTGGCATAAAAATGTTTACCTCCAAAGAAGAATGAAGTGTTTTAAGGAACATCAACTTATAGCTCCATAAGTAAGAGATGTAAAGCAATAAGCTTGGGTGTTATACGCAAACAATGAATCATGGAACACTACATCAAAATCTAATGATGTACTGTATGGTGACTAACGTAACTTAATAAAAAAAAATATACAAAAAAACAAGCTTGGAAAGAGAAAACTAGCAGGATTTGTTAAAGATATCTGGTTTCTTATGTTTCAAATGCTGATGTCCTCAGAGGAATTATCTATTCATGAGAGAAGGCCTTAAGAAATGACTCGAAATTCAGGTTAAAAGATGCTGCTAAGTTGTTTAACAAAAACTCTTGGTCTCTCTTCTTATACAATGGTGACATTTTACTCAAAAAATAAAAATAAAAAAGGAATCACTGGGGCACCTGGGTGGCTCAGTCGTTAAGCGTCTGCCTTTGGCTCAGGTCATGATCCCAGGGTCCTGGGATCGAGCCCCACATTGGGCTCCCTGCTCCGCAGGAGCCTGCTTCTCCCTCTCCCACTCACCTGGCTTGTGTTCCCTCTCTCGCTGTCTCTCTCTCTGTCAAATAAATAAATAAAATCTTAAAAAAAAAAAAAAAAGGAATCACTATTCAATGTGTTCCCAGAAATATTGTATAGAAAGTAGTAAAATAGAAATGGATATTTTTTACAAATCCAGCAAACCACGGATTTAAATGAGAGCAAACCAACTTGCTCTGAATTTCCATACTCTAAATCTTTGCATCATAAGACCACTGGAGTTGCAGAAGGAAAGGAAGAAAATCTAATTACATTAACATAGAACCATAGTGCCCAGCATCTCTTTGCTTCTATTTTCTTCAACCTCAGCATCACAGCAAAGGACTTGCTTCCCAACCAACATCTCTATCAAGCTCTCCTTGAGCCACTCTCTAGATTACACCATTTGGAATTAAGCACAGCTGGGAAATGCTGCCATCCAAGTACTCTGAGTCACTAGCTGAAACCTTAAGTTAGGAACAGATACTACCTTTTCTGGATTCTGGATTCCTTCTTCTGTGCTCCAACCCCCAACACCTTACTTTCCATGAACAAAGGGAAAAAAACATCCTAAAAATTTTAGAATGTGGAGTTGGTAGACTGGGGAACACCTGCTTTATTATCACTCCAAAACTGCAATAAAAACCTAATTTGGGGCGTCTGAGTGGCACAGTCAGTTGAGTGTCCGACTTGGTTTCAGCTGGGATCAAGCCCTGCGTTGGGCTCAGCACTTGGTGCAGAGTTGGCTTGAGATTCTCTCTCCCTCTGCCCTCCCCCCACTCTCTCTCTGTCTCTTTCTCAAATAAATAAATATATCTTTAAAGAAAACTAATTTGGTCATTTGCTCATTTAATGATAAATTGATATAGATCCATTTGCCCCCATAGTGTAGTTAGTTGAAAAACTTTCTTTATATACAAACCACAAGAGGAAAGTCATTGTTTTATGGAAAATTGTAATGGAAACCACCAAAACCATTCAGTAACAATTGGCAGCTTTGGGGGATGGCAAATGTTTTATGCCATCTTAAGGTTATTAGTCCTGACATCTCCCTCCTGTGGAACTATGGGGCTCCAGAGGACAGGGCTTTGGTCTTATTCCTCTCTGTATCCCCCCACTGTATCCAGGGGGAAAGTGCCCTTTCTACAACAGGAAATAATTATAATAATAATTGTCAACCAATTCCTTTCTAGCTGAAGGCTGAAAGAAGAGAGGCTCAGTAGCCAGGTAGAAATAGGAAGAAGTGCAGTGAGCTTGGAAATCTTTTATTAGGTTCTATAAAGGGATCAAAATAGTGGTTTTCAACTATATTCAAAGATGGCGTTTTCCAAAACACTGGCTCAGGTTAGCATAGACCTGAAAACACTGATGGAAAGACACAGAGTCCCTAAAGTCAGAATAAATAGTGAGTCATTGGGGCGCCTGGGTGGTGCAGTCGATTAAGGGTCTGACTCTTGATTTCACCTCAGGTCATGATCTCAGGGTCTTGAGATCAAGCCCCGTATCTGGCTACATGCTCAGCCACGAAGTCTGCTTAAGATTCTCTCTCCCTTCCCCCTCTGCTCCCCATTGTGCACTCTCTCTCTCAAATAAATAAATATTAAAAAAAATAATGAGCCACCTAAGTAAAGAAAACAGGAAGCCATCAAGATATTTTTAAATAACCTCAAATATACATCTGTTAATTGCCATTTCAATTCCTCAAATATTTGTGTGTCCAAATATGCCCATTCAACACTGAATAATTAAAATTGAGGCACAGAATAACTCTGCACACAGTAGAGGCAGTCTGGAATAGAGAAACCTCACGAGGGGAGGAGAAGGATGCAGGAAACCTGGTTGTGATAAAGGTCCTTCCCAGGAAGGACCCAGAGAGGCTGGGAGCTCAAGAAAGCAACAATTCCAAATGAGGGAAAGACACCTAGAAGGAGGGGAAGGAATCAAGGCTTTGTTTGGTCTTCACAGATATGGCTGTGGCAAATTCCTGTACATAGGGATAATGTTTATTATGCTCCTATTATGTTCTGGGCACTAGAGATACATCCAGGCATGTAGTCTTACAGAGGCTGGGTAGAGGGAGACAAACAATAAGCAGCTAAATCAATTAACAATCAGTTCAAAATATCAGAGGGTAGTGGAGGGTATGAGAAACAGCAGAATGACGTAATAATGACTGGGGGGGGCGGGGCAGGTCTACTTACGATGAAGTGCCCAGAGAGTTCCTACTGAGACTCAAAAACAAGAAGCAGCCAGATACGTAGAGATGGAGGGAAGGCACTCTAGGCAGAGGGAACATGAGAGCAAGTGTGCTAAGAGAAGGCAGGCCAGTGTGGCTGCAACACCTAGCACGAGGAGAGAAGCAGGTGTCCTTAGAGATAGAGATAGGGCCAGCTTGTTAGGGCCCTCAAGGTCAAAGTAGAGTGCTAGAATTTTATTCCAGATAAAATCATGGTGGGAAACCATCAGAGAAATCACATGGTCTCATGTGTGTATTTATTAAGACCACTACCCAACTGCTCTATGAAGGGCAACCCTGCTGTGTAGGGGAGGAAGTCTCACAGACCTTTCGGTGGTCCATCTTCACCTCTATACAAAAGATGGGGATGGCTAGGACCAAGAGAGGGAACAAGGGAGATGGAGAAAAAGAAGACAATAATAATAATAGCAACAAATAATAATATATTTTGAAGGCAAAGCCAACTTAGGAGTAAAATAAATTCAAAAATCCATTAATTGACTAAATATATCTAACACTATATATATGGACACAATGGCATTAGTGATGCTAAGATGCATTGTACTAATGGGCATATTCCAGCCATGTGGAAATTGACCACTCATTTCACACAACGGAAACTACAGAAAGAGGCCCCCAAAAAACAAATCAAAATGATCCAATGTAGTAGATATTGGAAATTTCTTGACTGTCTACTATTTGAGCATTCTTCCTTTATTTGAGGGATTCTTAGAAAAAACAAATTCTTGGTGGAAGGACTACATCCAGTCTGTAGTAGCCATTGCAAAACATCCTCATGGTAGCATGAATTCATCAATTATTCTTAGCATGGTGCCTTTGGTTTTCATTCATGCATTATCAGATCACACTGACCAAGCAGCCTTTGGTTATGATTTGTCTCTACACAGAAGTCTGTCTACAGAGAAAAGAGTAAGAAGAGAACTAGCATATTTTTGGTTGCCTAAAATAGGCCAGCACTGTGATAGAAATCTAAAATACATTATTTTGGGGACGCCTGGGTGGCTCAGTTGGTTAAGCGACTGCCTTCAGCTCAGGTCATGATCCTGGAGTCCTGGGATGGAGTCCCACGTTAGGCTCCCTGCTCAGCAGGGAGTCTGCTTCTCCCACTGACCCTCCTCCCTCTCATGCTCTCTATCTCTCATTCTCTCTCTCAAATGAATAAATTAAAAAATCTTAAAAAAAATACATTATTTTGTTCCACTTAATCCTCAAATCATTTTTACCAAGTTGGTCTTATTGACTTTACTTTAGGAAGGAAGGAAGGAGGGAAGGAAGGAAGAGAGGAAGGAAGGAAGGAAGAGAGGAAGGAGGAAGGAAGGAAGGAAGGGATGGATGGAGGGAAGGAAGGGAGGGAGGGAAGGAAGGAAGGGAGGAAGGAAAGGAAGGAAGGGAGGAAGGAAGGGAAGGAAGGGAGGAAGGGGAAGAAGGGGAGGAGGGGAGGAAGGGGAGGAAGGAAGGAAAGGGAGGGAGGGAAGGAGAAAGGAAGGAAGGAAGGAAGGAAGGAAGGAAGGAAGGAAGGAAGGAAG
>NW_023270615.1:3027830-3037447 GCF_011800145.1 Mirounga leonina | reverse complement strand
AAGGAAGGAAGGAAGGAAGGAAGGAAGGAAGGAAGGAAGGAAGGAAGAAAGGAAGGAAGGAAGGAAGGGAGAAAGGAAGGAAGGAAGGAGGGAGGGAATCACAGAGTTAAGGGTGACTTGCCCAAGATCACTTAGCTAGTAAGTAGCAAAATCAGACTGCTCAGTTTGAATCCCAGTTAATCCCCAATTTTTCTGTGTAGGTTTGCTTCATGCTTTGTGGATCTGATTTGGGGAGGGGGGGGAGTAGTCAAGAGAACTGGAAAAAAAAAAAACAGCTAAAACCATCTCAGTGATTTACATTTAAAAGGGCAGGAAGTTAAGATCAGAAAAGCTAGAGGTAGAGGAAAGAGAGAAGAGCCAGAGTGCAGATAATTTTGGGAGAATTAACAGAATTTTAAAAGATGAAAAGTGGGAATTTTAGTCAACTGCCATCTGTGATGTGCAAAATATGGGAAAAGGGATGAGAGAGAGGGAATTTTAAGAAAGTATACTGTGTACCATATACGAACTTCCTCTGCCTGCCTGTCTGCCTACTTGTGACCTCTCTCTGTCAAATAAATAAATAAAATCTTTAAAAAAAAAAAAAAGAAATACCTTTAAAATTTTCACAAATTTAATTCTGTAAACTTGGCAAAGGGAAAAATAAAACAATTGAAATAGTGTTAGAAGAAAGCTAATCACCTAGGGTGTGTTCCATTCATCTTCATCTTATGATTGCTAGTTATGTCTGAATCACTTATTCAGACATAGAGAAAACCATGTGAGTGTACTTTAAGGTGTTTTCTAGGGCAATTTTGACTCTACTTGACTGTAATCTTAGTGACTGACTTGATAGCATGCAGCTCCACTGAACATCCAATCCAATGCTGGGTGAGACCAGAGACAGACAATGCCTACAATGTGCTTGAGGAGATAGCCCACCATGTTCCAGGAACATAGTTAGTGCTCAATAAAGGTTTGCTAAATGGATGATGAACAGACAAGCAGACAAATGGAAGCCAGAAAAACCAACACCCACATGATGGTTCAGTTCTAGTCACATTCCTAGGTTTTCTGTTGGTACCAGCAGAGAACCAGTGATTTGTCAGGCCAACAAATGTGGTTGTCAAGGAGAGCTCAAAAGCAAAGTTTTCTCTATGTGTTACCAACTCCCCTTTCAGAATGTCCATCCAGTAAAATGGAAATTATGTCTCCTTCTCCCACCCCCCCGCCTTTCCCCCAATTCCAACCGGGTATCTTGATGCTACCTTTCTAGGTATCAGGATTTTTATCAGGGTTTCTGTTGGTATAGTGCCTCCCCCTCCAAAAATATATGTCCTAACCCCTAGAACCTATGAATGTGACCTTATTTGGGAAAGGGTCTTTTCAGATATAATTAAGTTAGGGTTCTCAAGATGAGATCATCCTGGATTTAAGGTGGGCCCTAAATCTAATGCCAGGTGACCTTATAAGAGAATGGCAGAGGAAGATCTGAGACACAAAGAGCAGAGAAAGTAATGTGAAGTAAGAGGCAGAGGTTGGCATGATGTATATACAAGTCAAGGAACACCAAGAATTTCTGGCAGCCACTAGAAGCTAGAAGAGAAGCATGGACTGGATTATCCCTTAGTGACTCCAGAAAGAACCAACACTGCTGACACCTTGGTTTTGGACTTCTGACCTTCAGAAGTATGACCAAATAAATTTCTGTTACTTTAAGTCACCAAGTTTATGGTAATTTTTTACCCCAGCCCTAGAAAACTGATACACTTGGCGATTGCACTGTCCATTTCTGGGCAGCGTTTGTGATCAATTTATATCGCAATATTCTTCACAAGGGAATGCTGGAGATAAAAACCTAGAAAAAGGATTTCTCCATCTCAAGTGGCAAACATTTCAAAAGCATGGATGGAAAAGATATTTTGGGGGGTATGGTGGTGATTTCAGTTGTACCCTCCAACTTACATTGGGTGGGCAGTTGTCATTGATACTTATGAGAAAAGAGAGCAGTACAGAGGCCATACAGTTTGAAATGCTCCATAGGTGATCAGCATGAAGGGCAGCTCCGATCCAGAATTTGATCTTACTTCATATTCCTATTATTTAATACATCTATATTTTATAGATGACTTTAAGATAATTAGAATTTTCCCAATGACTTTGCAATAACATTTGATGTCTGTGTGTAAGTGAATTATAGCCTTTACTGTCACAGGGCACAAGCATTCCCCCTTGGCATAATCTCATAAACAGCCTCTTACATCACCGCTGCTCTCTTCCAGTGAGAACCGAATTACAGTGTACATAAAATATGACATCTTAGCATCATGTTCTCATACAGCACTCTGTGCAAGCTAGATCAAATGCTTCTTACAAGGGAGTTTAGCTTCTACTGGTCAGGCTATTGTGATTCCGGTACATTTGCTGGGCAGGTGAATTGGTTCCATAGAATCTTTGCATTGCAGGGCTCACAAATTGAATCTTATCCTCACACACCCCCATGCTACTGGTGAGAAATGAGGCTTGTCTCAGAGCATATAGTTAGCTACAGGTAAAGTAGCTACTCTTATGCTCTTATCAGGTAGAAAACTATTACTCCTCTACATGGGAATTTCTTGAGTACCTCCTTGTAGGTCCCTGTAGGAAAAACCTAGGAGGAGTAAGGGGATGCAGAGCACCAATTTAGTTGACCAGATCAGTGAATCAAGACTGTGGAGTAGAAATGTGATAGAGGAAGCTACAAGTTTCATTACACAGCCCAGCGACAAAGTACGACCTAGAATTCTGGAGACCTTGACTCCCAAGTTAGTACTATTTTCATTGTGCCAGGTTTCCTCCCTTTCATTTATAATTTCTCATAGAATTATAGCTTCCTAGACCTAGATTACTCAGTGACCCAAACTTTTATTCCACCGCAAGAGAAATGATGCAATCTGATCAACAGAATGATTTACTAGCTACTGGGACAAGGTACAAGGGTCAAAGTTTGGAAGAACCCCACCTGTGGGCTTCAATGGAATGTATGAGATGATCATGGAAAGTTAGATAAAGACCTGGAGATTCTGATCCCGCTCCGCCCTTTCTTCTCTCTGAGTCACCAAGTTTGATGTTCCTTACAAACCAACAATGTGTGCCAAAGCAATTATTTAAAATGTTTTTATAAATAACAATTTTCCAAAGTACAGTACCCTTTGGAATTATCACACAGTCATGCCAAATCTCTGCAAAATTTGGTTGTCCTTAATGGACCATACTGATCTGGTAGGGTACAAAATATATCCAAATATACCCAAAATTGTTTTCCATCTCTATATAAGCTATAAAAAAATATCTGGAGATAACAACAGGTATTATGAGTTATCAGTATTGGAATACACAAGTTACAATTGGAATTGTTACTATTTTAAGCACTGATATGGATTTTGAGGTGAAGATAATGGGCCCTCACAAACTGTTAGGATTGAAGATTTATAAATACTTCTCTCCAGGAGAAGAAGGGAAAAGGGTTCTTATTTGTAGCATTTGTTGATTTCCATGGTGTAAGTACTCCCACTATGGCTGATTTCAAGATACCAGTATGATATCAATGACTAGGAAGTTGGGAAGAAATGCACACTACTGTCCCTCATAAGCTGTAGGTTCTAGCCACTGACCTTTTCTAAAAATATATATATATTAAAAGTACTTACCATGTGCCTATCTGACTCAAGAAGGTCTACTGTACTAGAGTAAGTCTCCTTAAAGAATGTATTCTCAAAAACAGACAAAGAAGTGTGAAAAGATTTATATTCAGGAATATTTGCCACAAGTTTTTTTATAATATCAAAAATTTGAAAAAACTCATTACTCATAGAGAACTAATTACTTCTACCTATGAAGTAATATGTCATCAAAACAATGATTTTATAGATATATATACATAAATACATATGACCTAGGATGACAATGTTACATTGTTACATGAAAAAATCATGTTAAGAAAATTGTAAAATTAATATGATTTTTTAAAATGTGTGTTTGGCAAAAATTATTGTCTACCAGTATCCATTTTCACTTTGCTTCTTAGTACAATGTCTGATGGTTAGTTAGGCAAAGGACCACTTGGAATAAAAAAAAAATCCGTTCCCCAACTAAGTTCTGGCCAGTGGGGTATAAAGAAGTGCCTTTAAAGGGAGTGGGTGTGCTCTTCTTCATCCCTTCCTCATTCCTCCAATAGATATGATGGCTGGAGCTTGGGTAGCCATCATGGACTTAGAGCTGGAAATGTGCATACAGAAGGGAACAGCAAAACCAGGGGGATCCTCGGTCCCTGGACAGCTGAGTTAACTCTTTAGAGTTAGTTTATGTGACAAACCCAGTAATATGTGATACATATGCCTATTTTTGCATTGGAAACATTTAGAAGGACATACACATATGTCAACAGTAGTTATTTCTAAGTGATAAAAGTTCTGTGATTTTATTGTCTTTTTATTCATCTATATTTTTTAATCTATATCCTTCTATCAAAAAAATATAAATAACTATCACTTGCATAGAAGTTACAAGATGGGGGAGGGGAGAGTATCAGTAATTACAAATTTTGATAATAGAATCTCATTTAAGACATAAATAAGACATTATATACAAAGGGCAGGAAAATTAGAGTTTCAAGGGCTTTAGGTATAACACCATTCCCTCCTCTCAAAGGACATAAAAATTAGATAGTAAAAGGGTAGTTCTCTGGGCGCCTGGGTGGCTCAGTTGGTTAAGCGACTGCCTTCCGCTCAGGTCATGATCCTGGAGTCCCGGGATCAAGTCCCGCATCGGGCTCCCTGCTCGGCGGGGAGTCTGCTTCTCCCTCTGACCCTCATGCTCTCTCTCTCTCTCTCATTCTCTCTCTCAAATAAATAAATAAAATCTTTAAAAAAAAAAAGGGTAGTTCTCAGTTTAAACAGCTGGCCAAATTATTGTTTTTTATCAATGCACGTTTTTCCCCCAATATCAGATTAAAGTTAAACTAATGCCTTTTTTACTGTTATTGTTAAGAGATCGCCAGGCAAGTAGGATTGGTCCATGTGAAAAGCACTTTATTTACTTTTGGAAGAAGCAGATTTTTCATGGTGTACAATCCATGAAAAACTTGGAACTAATTACTTAAAGATGATCGAATTAACAGTTCCCTAACAGTAAACCCATTAAATCCAATTCAACATTATCAACTGGGAGCACTTCAAGAGAACCCCTAATGACAAAGAATGAAGCAGACATGCGACTTCTGGGATGAGAGCATCACTGTCAGCTTTTAGACTGGTTTATGAAAATCTGAGAGCACCAGAGCCTCTGGAACTCACAGTATCACTTAAATCTCATGTGTTCTTAGAGCCAAACATTTCTAGATTACCCACTGACTCTGCCACGTGCAAGCGGGGCTAGTTTTTTACAGTTGTTAATTGTTTTAATTGTTAGATGTCATTTCTAAGAGCAATTTAGGTTTACAGAAAAATTGAACAGAAAGTGCAAAGTTCTCATATACTCCCACCCCCATCCCAGAGTGTCCCCTATTATTAACATCTTGCATTAGTTGTAGTACCTTTGATACAATTGATCAATGGTAATAAATTATTATCAATGAATTCATAATTTACATGGGGTTCACTCTTTGTGTTGCACTATTCTATGAGTTTTCCCAAGTGCATAATATTATGTATCCACCATTATGGTATATAGTATAGTTTCACTGCCCTAAAAACCCCCTGGGCTCTGCCTATTCATCTCTCCTTCCCTCCTCCCCATCCCAACTCCCATAGACCACTGATCTTTTAACTGTCTATAATTTTGCCTTTTCCAGAATATCATATAGTTCATACAGTACATAGCCTTTTCAGACTGGCTTCTTTCACTTATCAATATGCATTTAAGTTTCCTCCATGTGTCTTCATGGCTTAATAGCTCATTTCTTTTTATCACTGAACAGTGGGCTAGTTTTTGAAATTCTTTGAATCTCATTTCCTCATCTGTAAGAGGAATAACAATGTCCAATTTGAAAGGTGGGTGAGAATGTTCAATAGATGATATATATGAAATTCCTGGCGCATAGCAGATATTCAAGAAACATCAGTTCCCTCCCTAACCCATTTGGATAAAGGCAATGTGGCAGGCTGAATAATGGCCCCCCAAAGAGGTCAACATCCTACTCCCTGTGGTTAAGTTACCTTATTGGAAAAAGGGATTTTGCAGATGTGATTAAGGATTTTGAGAGATTGTCCTGGATTACCTGGTGGGCCGAATGTAATCACAAGAGTCCTTGTAAGAAGGAGATATGAAGGTTAGAGTCAGAGAAAGTGCTGTGACGATGCAAATAGAAGCTGGAGTGATGAGGTCATGAGCCTAGGAATGTGGACAGCTTCTAGAAGCTGGGAAGGCTGGGCATAGATGGATTGTCCCCTGGAGGCTCCAGAAGGAACAGAGCCCTGCTGCACCCGGATTTTAGCCCTGTGAAATGTGTGTCAGGCTCTGGCCTCCAGAACTGTAATATAATAAATGTGCGTTGTTTCAATCCATAGAGTTTATTGTAATTTGTTACAGCACCATTAGGAAATTAGGAAATCACACAGGTGATTAGCCTCAACCAACATTCTCTTCCCCCACCTCTAAGTGTACCTTCCTACATACAGAGGCTAGAAGTCTAAAAACTACATCCCCACAATCTCTTGCAGCTAGGGTTCTAATAGGGTTCCCTAATTAGAAGCACTTGTGCAAGTTTTAGAACATGGAAGTGAGAGAGAGGTTGTTTTCCCGCTGCTTTTGGCTGAATTCCACTGGAAAATAAGCTTTTAGAGATGTATTTCTGAAGCCAGCTGGGTGCTCTCAACTCCCAGCTTCATGGGAATCAATGGCAGAGGTGGCAGGCAACAGATTCCTGATCCAGAAGTAGCCTACTGATTCCCCTTCTTCATAAAAGAGATGGTTGTTCCCCAGGCTGGCAAGTTCTGCAGTATCCCAGGAACCATTCCCAAAGACCCATCCTAGACCCTGCTCCACCAGCGTTTCCCCCGATTTCATAAGCAGCTGAATTAAGTCTGAATTAAGCCTCTTTCTATTTAAAATAACTAGTTGTTCATCTTTGCAGCAACTGAACACTGGTCGATACAACCTCTATTCCTACCGTCCCCAGGGAGACAGAAGTTCTCAGCTGGGAATGCTGGATCCAGGTCTGAGATACTTACTATACATCAACCGGCAGGCAGCTCTGAAAACTCTATCATGGTCTCACGATCAATGAGCTTTCCCCTCCCGTCGCTGTATTACATCTTTTACTCACCTTTCTTTAACCAGAACTTCTCAATTATAAATTTTCCCCTTAAATTGGATAAATATGTGATTATGATTTTTCTGAGTACAGAAAGGAAGGACTGCTTTTAGAAAATTTAAAGACATCATATAATGTAATGTCTCTGAGCCTTATGAAAAGAATTTTAAAATTACCCACACTAAAGCAGAAATGTGTGATTGACATAATTGCTCTCATAAAGAGAGATGAATTTTAAAAAGTTAGTAAATGTTTCAGTAATTTACTTATATTGATTTGGATTCTGATTCTGAAAGAATCTGAAAAGTATCTGAAAGATACTCCTCTTTGGTATTACTATTCAACCATGTAAATACTTCTGAGAATGCCTATCAACCACAATTGTCAACATAGTCTTCTAGATTTCCCATAAATCATTTTGAATTAAAAAAATACATATATATACATTTAGGGGCACCTGTGTGGCTCAGTTGTTAAGCGTCTGCCTTCGGCTCAGGTCATGATCCCAGGATCCTGGGATCGAGCCCTGCATCCAGATCCCTGCTCACCAGGAAGCACGCTTCTCCCTCACCCACTCCCCCTGCTTGTGTTCCTGCTCTCGCTCTCTCTCTGTCAAATAAATAAATAAAATCTTAAAAATATATATATATATACATTTAATCCACATATTCCATACTAAAAATATGGCATGTTATATAACTTCTTAGTATACTACAAGAGAGTAAATGCTAGGGAAATCATGGTCCCTAGAATTAATAAATTTAGTTAAATTTATTATAACTAATACATTTAGTTAAAGCATCTTGTGGGCTAAGTTCCATAACACTTCAGGCATCTTTCTAGGGCTCAATCCTGCTCTGGGCTTCCTCTCTGGTGTTCTACTCCTTTGTCTTTCAACAGCTTAGGACAGGGCTCAGCAAAATGTTCAAAACAAAACCAGCTAGTAAAAGTTTTAGGCTTTGGGGGCCATATGTTTTCTGTCACAATTACTCAATTCTACCCTTGAAGCAAAAAAGCAGTCAGTGCATAACAAATGAGCATGACTATATTCCAGTAAAACTTTCTCTGTGGACATTGACATTTTAGTTTTATGTAAGTTTCACATATCTGGCTTTTTATCAACCATTTAAAAATGTAACACCATTCTTAACAGCTCTTGGGCTGTGCAGAGCAGGGAGCGGGCAGGTTTAGCCCACAGGCCATAGTTTGGCAACCCCTCCTACAAATCTGGCCATGCCCACTCTAACTCACCCTAATATTATCATCATGCTAAAGACACAGTGACACAGTCATGACGGACATATTGCCTCTCAAAGTTCAATGTTTCCTGGGAGAGAAGGAGTGATTTCTCTTTTGTCTTTTCTACCCAGTGCTCAGCCCTTCATAGTTTAGCAGCCACCTACCCTTTTAACTCCATCTTCTCTTTTTTGACCCCCAAACTGGCTTCCCTACACCATATAATCTACCTTTAGTAATATCTCACCACTTGTCTGTCCCCAAATAAGTCAGCTATAAATCCCCATAGCTTTATTCATGCTGTTGCCTCCAACTAAAATAACCTCCCCCACATCTCTACCTCATAGATTTTTGCTTGTTCCTCAAGACCCAGTTCAATGTCACTTTTCCTTTCCCCAGAAAATGAGGTGAGGACAATGATTGGCACTTGGTCAAGATGCACAGAACTGAGTGAATTAATGCACAGACCCAGGTGGGGCATCCTGGCTGTAGAAAAGAGGTTTTAGAGGGGTGCCTGGGTGGCCCAGTAGGTTAGGCATCTGCCTTCAGCTCAGGTCATGATCTCGGGGTCATGACCCCAAGTCTCAGGGTCCTGGGATCCAGCACTGCATCGGGCTCCCTGCTCCGTGCCACGCCCCCCCCCCCCCCACCCTGTGCACTCGCACTCTCTCTCTCTCAAATAAATAAATAAATGTTTGAAAAGGAAGGAAGGAAGGAAGGAAGGAAGGAAGGAAGGAAGGAAGGAAGGAAGGAAGGAAAGGAAGGAAGGAAGGAAGGAAAGGAAGGAAAGGAAGGAAAGGAAGGAAGGAAGGAAGGAAGGAAGGAAAGGAAGGAAGGAAGGAAGGAAAGGAAGGAAAGGAAGGAAAGGAAGGAAAGGAAGGAAGGAAGGAAGGAAGGAAGGAAGGAAGGAAGGAAGGAAGGGAAGGAAGGAAGGTAGGAAAGAAGGAAGGAAGGTAGGAAAGAAGGAAGGAAGGAAGGAAGGAAGGAAGGAAGGAAGGAAGGAAGAGAAAGAAAGAAAGAGAAAGAAAGAAAGAAGAAAAAGGAAAGAAAGAAAGAAGAAAGAAAAAGAAAGAAAGAAAGAAAGAAAGAAAGAAAGAAAGAAAGAAAGAAA
>NW_023270615.1:2955006-3027820 GCF_011800145.1 Mirounga leonina | reverse complement strand
AAAGAAAGAAAGAAAGAAAGAAAGAAAGAAAGAAAGAAAGAAAGAAAGAAAGAAAGAAAGAAAAGGGGTTTTAAAGAGTCACCACATCACCACAAAGTGATGATGGCAGACATGGAGGGTGAGAAGGTACTGAAGACAAAGAGCTTACTCCTCAGTATTGCCAAAGCCTACTCTAGCCAGAGGAATATCTCAATAAGCAGAATGGTTCTATAATCCTAAGTCTCTAGGGCATGTGCTACTGCAGCTTAGCACCTAGACTTATCCTCTCTTTGGCACCTGCTGAACAGTGTTACCTCTGGAATTTCATGAGATTTCTTATAGAGCTGGCCTTTAACATTTTTAACAAAAATCCCAACCCTTTTTTCTTTTGTTTTCTTTTTAAGAAAGCTAATGTAAACTTCGAGTCTATAAAGAATTTGTTCATAATCAATCAATCCTGAGAATATGGAAGAACTGGGAAAGATTAATTTTTAGAAGGAGAGTAGAAGGGCAAATTACAAATAAATCAAAGTGTTGTAAAAATAAAATGGCAACATGATGTAATCACAAAAAGAGTAGTGAGTCACAGCTCTCTTAGGTCAACATGAGCCATAGTTATCTGACCACTTTGATAATTAAAAAGCAAAATTCTATAATCCTGAAGTTTAGAGGGTTTTGGATTCTAACACCATACAATGTAAACTTTTTATTTTTAACCAATTTTTCTACATTTCCTAAAAACCAAGACTGAACAGAGCCTAGATTTTCTAACAATTTTCCAATCCTGCTCTCTTTATCACAATTTTACCTATATTTTCTGCACACAATACCAGCTGAGCTATATCAGCTTCTAGGTTCTTGCATTTTCTGTTATGAAGTCTTGAGGCTTATACTAAGATAATGTGGCAACTGCAGAAAGTTTTGCATATATTTTCTGCATTCATAGCATTATAGTTTACAGTCGCTCACAAAAGTTTTCAACCAAGAATTTCTGATGTGAATCTAACAGTTTGGACATTAATAATCATTAGCGCCACATCTAAGAAACAATTCTAGTTGGTTTTATTTATTAAAAGCAATCAAAATGTGCCATTATGGTCCTAGTTACAATATGTATTCAGATGGCCTTATTTATCCACAAGAAAAAAATAATGCCAGGCAGCTGCTAGAATGTCTACACCAGGCATGTGAGAAACATGAAGTCCTAGTATGGTAGGATAATATCCTTGAAGAGAAATACATTTTTAGAACACTGTGTTGATAATAGTAATAAAACCTTATCAATGCATTGGTTGCATTTTCACATATATATGCAGCAGGTTGAATGAGATAAGACAAAAAGGAGCTAGAAGAAGCTTCTGCCCCTGATAAGATGGTGGAATGGCATGGTTGCTGGCCACAAGCCCACCCCCTCCAAGTTCATTCTGGAGCAACCCACTGTATTGACTCTCCACTCTAGTTTCAGCTCTATTTTATTTGTTTTTGTCTTTTTTTTTTTTTAACTTAGAACTTACCTTATTCTCTTTGAGTTTAGCAATGAATTTAAAAGCACATTTGCTTTAATTTATCCATCATCTGATATTTTGGGGTGGAGGGCATTTTGAAAGTATCGAGTCTTGTTAAACTCATAGAAATGATTATCTCATAAATTTTGTTTTCAAAACTGGATTTTGTATCAGAATTACCTGCAGATTTTACAGGAAACCTGTGATGAATCCTCTTTTTTTTTTCTTGGCAAGAGTTTCACATTAATTTTTTTTAAATCAGAGTAATGCATATACTTTGTCTCAAAAGTCAAACAGTGAGAGGTGTCTGGGTGGATCAGTCAGTTGAGCGTCCGACTCTTGGTTTTAGCTCAGGTCATGATCTCAGGTCGTGAGACTGAGCCCCACTTTGAGCCCCACATTGGGCTCCATGTTCAACACAGATTCTGCTTGAGATTCTCTCTCTCCTTCTTCTCTGCCCCTACCCCTACTTGCTCTCTCTCAAATAAATAAATAAAAACTTTTTTTAAAAAAGTCAAACAGTGAATTTTCTAGACAGAAACAGACAGATCAGAGAGAGAGAGAGATCCCAGGAAAATCTTTTTTTTTTAAAAGATTTATTTATTTATTTGAGAGAGCGAGAATGAGAGAGAGAGAGAGTACATGAGAGTGGGGAGGGTTAGAGGGAGAAGCAGGTTCCTCGCCGAGCAGGGAGCCCGATGTGGGACTCGATCCAGGGACTACAGGATCATGACCTGAGCCAAAGGCAGTCGCTTAACCAACTGAGCCACCCAGGCGCCCCACCAGGAAAATCTTTAAATTCTAGAATCAACAACTATAGCCAAGTCTCCCTCCTTCCTTGCCCCCAGGAAGCCTGTATCCCCATACAGGACCCACCAGAATACACCAAAGATTCCAGGGACCTCAGGGCACTGTCTCCATCTCTGGGGACTTATCTTTAATTATCAAAAGAAAGTCCTCCTCCAATCCCTCCAGAGGAAAAAAAAAATTCGCTCAAAGAATTATTTCCATCCAATTTTAGCAACTTCATTAATTCTCTCAGGAACACATCCTCTAAAAAGGATGAGCTCTTCTTTTTTAATGAATGATGGTCAACCTTCATATGTTCATTTTTTTGTTCTAATAGCAGAATGATGTCCCCTGTCTGTGCCATGGTTTATGTTGAGGTTTGGGTTATCCTAGGAGTTTGGGCTTTAAAAAGGAAGAAGATAGCTTAACCAAGAGCCTGCTTTGGCCAAGCACACAGATGGAAATTGAGATGGTCTTTGCATACCCACCACCATCCAGGGTTACTTTATTTCAATCTCCTAGGAAGACCTTTTTTGAAATATGTAATTATTTTCTAAAATGGTCATTAAGGGTAAAAGTAAGAGATACTAGCATGCAAACTTCAGGGACTTTTCAGAGTGAGAAAAATCAAGTAAAAACCCAACCATGGGAACTGGCAAAGGTGATGTGGGAATCTCCATGAATGCCTAATGAGAGAAGCAACTGAAGATGCCCAATGTACTAATGCTGTCCTTTACAGCTAGATGGGTAGAGAAGTTAGGGACAGTGTGGTTCAAACTGACTCCACCCTGGACTCTTGATCATAGTCCTAGAAATGCAAACTTTAGCTCCTTTAGAATAAGGCAGGTTTAGAGGGCAAGCCGAGAGCCTTGGAAGATTAATTTCTGCTTTTAATTATCTATTTAATAATTAATAATTACTATTAATATTAATAATAGATATTAAACACCTGTTTAATACATATTAATATTTAATAATAATCCATCATTGCATTTGCTTTTATCAACCTGAAGTTCAGAGATACTCGGTCACCCATTAGGTAGGAAAGGTCTAAAGATTAGAGAGTCAGGGGATGCAACTCCCATGTTGGTGATCTTTTTCATGTACCTGAAGCTCAAGAATCTCTTACCAAAGGAGTTTGTGGCTTGAAAAAGCTCAGAGAGTCAGTCTTGAATTTCATATCTTTGCATATCTCCACAGACACATAGGGGGTGAAGAAATCAAACCGGATTTTCATATCATGGGAGCTAGTACAAGATCTGTCCCAAGTGGAGAGGGGAATCTCCAGGAGAGATGCCCCAGTCCTGCTCTGTTTCCGGCACTGTTTCCCCTCTCCTTCCTGAAATCTTGCCCAAATAGACAAAGCAATCTTGAGACAGAAGAACAAAGCTGGAGGCATCACGCTCCCTAATTTCCAACTATATTACAAAGCTATAGTAATCAAAACAGTATGGTATTGGCATAAAAACAGACACACAGATCAACAGAATAGAATAGAGAATCCAGAAATAAACCCATGCATATATGGTCAATTAACTTATAGCAAAAGAGCCAAGAATACACATGAGGAAAGAACAGTCTCTTCAATAAATGGCATTGAGAAAACTGGACAATCACATGGAAAGAAATGAAACTGGACTACTATCTTACACTATACACAAAAACTAAATCAAAATGGATAAAAGACTTCAGTGTAAGACCTGAGACCATAAAAATCCTAGAAGAAAACATGGACAGTAAGCTCCTTGACATCAGCCTTGGTGATGATTTTTTGGCTCTGACATCAAAAGCAAAGCCAGCAAAATAAAAACAAAACAAAACAAAACAAAAACCAATGGGAACTACATCAAACTAAAAAGCTTCGTCACAGCAAAGAAAACCATCAACAAAATGAAAACGCAACCTACCAAATAGGAGAAAATACTTGCAGAAAATACATCTGATTAGGAATTAATATCCAAAATATGTAAAGAACTCACACAACTCAGCTTCAAAAAAACTATCTGATTGAAAAATGGACAGAGAATCTGAGTAGACATTTTTCCAAAGAAGACATAACAGATGGTCCACCGGTCCACAAAAAGGTACTCAGCATCACTAATTATCAGGAAAATGCAGCTCAAAACCAAATAAGATATCACTTCACAGCTGTTAAAATGGCTATTATCAAAAAGACAAGAGATAACAAGTGTTGGTGAGGATGTGGAGTAAAGGGAACCCTTATGCTCTCTTGGTGGGAATGTAAATAACTTCAAGTATGATGGAAAACAGTATGGAGATTTTCAAAACATTAAAAACAGAACAACCATATGATTCAGCTATTCCATTTCTAGGTATTAACTGAAGAAAACAAAAACATTAACTTGAAAAAATATATGTGCCCCCATGTTTGATATAGCATTATTTACAATAGACACGATATAGAAACAACCCATGTGTTCATTGATGGATAGATGGATAATTAAAACATGGCTTATAATAGAATAATACTCAGCCATAAAAAGGAAAGAAATATTACCATTTGCAACAACATGGATAGACCTGGAAGGTATTTTACTAAGTAAAATAAGTCAGACAAAAACCAATAGCATATGTTCTCACTTATATGTGGAATCTTAAAAAAAAAAGGAGCTCATAGAACAGATTGGTGGTTGCCAAAGGTAAGGGGTAGGGGGTCGACAAAATGGGTAAAGAGAATCAAAAGGTATAAACTTCCAGTTATAAAATAAGTCCTAGGGGGATGTAATGTAAAGTATAGTGATTATAGTTAATACTATATCGTATATTTTAAAATTGCTGAGAGTAAATGTTAAAAGTTCACATCACGAGAAATTTATAAGATTTTATAACTATGTATGATGATAGATGTTAAATAGACTTATTGTGGTGATCATTTTGCAATATATACATATATCAAATAATTACATGGTACACTAAAAATTAATATAATGTTATATGTCAATTATATATCAATATATTTTCATTTTTAAAAAGACCATGAAATGTAGAGACAACCTGGAAGGGATTCACTATTCAGGAGAATAATTAATCCTCTCCCCTTTCTATCTTTTTCATCATTTCAAAGTCTTCCTCAACATTTCACAACATTCCAATATGCCTCAAAAAACTTCCCATTTAGTAAAAGTAGATGTGCTCCTTATTTGTGCTATATTCTATTCTGTTGGACACCAAAGCTGTGATTTCTCTCAGCCTCCAAATCTCACACTATTTTTAGGAAATAGTTCTCTCAGTTTTTGCTTGAATCTTCCTCTTCCTAGAATTGACTTCTAAGTCCATTGTGTTTAAACCAATCTGGTGTTTTAAGTCCCCTGTATTATAGCCAAAACCATCCATCCCCACTATATCAACATCAAATCACATACATCTTTCTTTAATTATATTCCCTTGACAATTTGGCTCTCCTCAACAGTTCCTTGTTCTGTAGAATTTGCTTATAAAATTCCTTGTAGTTGTGGGGCACCTGGGTGGCTCAGTGGGTTAAGCGTTTGCCTTTGGCTCAGGTCATGATCCCAGGGTCCTGGGAGTTAGCCCCGCATTGGGTTCCCTGCTCAGCGGGGACCCTGCTTCTCCCTCTTCCTCTGCCTTCCCCTCCTCGTGCTCTATCTCTCTCTCTCTCTCACACACACACATGAATAAATTAAAAAATAAAATAAAATAAAATTCCTTGTAGTTGTGGTTCCAATTGTATTAGAACATAGTTTCTACAGTGACCACATTGAACCTATTTCAATCTTTTGTTCATTGAACATTCATTAATGAGAAAACACATTCAACATTAGCATTCAGACCAGTATACTAACCACGAATTGGCAACAAGTTCACAACTCTGAGAATTGCTCTTCAAATTTGATCTGTCTTTTTTTTATGATTATGTTATGTTAGTCACCATACAGTACACATAATGCCACCTTTCAAACACAACTTGCTTTTTCATTTTTTAAAGTTAAGTTGAACCACTTGGCCAACAAGTTTTTAGAATGTTGCCCACTGACAGGGCGCCTGGGTGGCTCAGTTGGTTAAGCGACTGCCTTCGGCTCAGGTCATGATCCTGGAGTCCCGGGATTGAGTCCCGCATCGGGCTCCCTGCTCAGCGGGGAGTCTGCTTCTCCCTCTGACCCTCTTCCCTCTCATGCTCTCTCTCATTCTCTCTCTCAAATAAATAAATAAATAAAATCTTTAAAAAAAAAAAAAAAGAATGTTGCCCACTGACAGAAAAAAGCATTTTCATCAATTTTTAATCCCTTCCTCAACACTATACATGATTCCACCTGGTCCCTAAAAGCTGGAAGGGTATTTAGTAACATCAAGGTAAAAGAATCAAATTCTTCAAAAGACATTCATGGCAAGAGCTATAATGATTATCCACCTCAAGTTAAGAATTTCTTTTCCTATTTATAAATAATGTTGTTCCTTTTAAGAACAGCCTTGACACTTCAAGGAGTAAAAATATTGTCACTTCTTTAACACATTCAGCACTTCTTTTAAGCGAGGGAGTACTTCAATAACACTATTCTTCAATTTGCATAATTCTATTGCTAAAGAGATTTTAAAAAGTTTGAACATAAAATAAGTAGGTTTCCTTTAGTAAATTATTTTAACAGTCAATCTAATTTTTGAGGTCTTTTCTTCAGAACAAAAGGATGATTTGAGTGTTTCAAATAAACAGGATTCTCTCAACTGCATTTGCTAGAGAGCCATGGTTTTGAAAGTGAGAGAAATGAAAAATACTTACTACCAACTGTTTTACAGATGTTTTACCAAAATTTAAAGGAACAGCTTCTCACGCTAGTTTGTTCCATAAAACTAGCTACCCAGCTCAATTCATTAGGCTATCATAACATTAATTCTAAACTAAAGATAATGCAAGAAAAGATTCACTTGTAAACATAAATACATCTATGCAAGTAAAATATTAGCTAAGAAAATCCAACCATATGTTTTAAAAATCATGTTCAATTATTAGAGTAAATCTCAGGAATTCAAGAAGGGTTCAACATGACCAAATTTATCGATACACTTTACCACAATAAGGGATTACAGGAGAAAATCATATAATTGCTTCAGTAGACACAGAAAAACATATTTTCTTTGAAATACACTACACTTTGAAAGCATAAGTGTAAATTTATTATTTCAAAATGTTTTATCAAACAAGGAACTTCCTTAAGTGGGTAGCAGTTATATACCAAACATGTGATAAATACTAAATAGGGAAAATTTAATGATTAACTTTTAAGATTGGCTATGAAGAATACACATTTTAGAAAAAAAAATTTCTTTTTAAAATATCCACCTGAATATTTGGTTGAAAGTTTATTATATGTATATATTATTTTAGGGTGAGATGGCATATTTATAATATTAAGTCATCTCAACCAAAAGCATGAAAAATCTCTCCATTTATTCAGACTTGTTCTATGACTCTTAGTAAAGTTTACTGTTACTTCACAGAGGTATTGTGAATTTTTATTGATTCCTAGATATTTTAAAAATTTTGTTAATACTATGAATTTTTAAAATTATATTTCTGTTTGATTATTGTTGTAAAGTTTTTATAAGTTAGTCTTATATCCAGAAACTCTAATAGTTTATTATTTATTTCATTAGTTTTATTTGTAGATTATATATATATATATATAACATATAACAATTTTATTCCTTCTTTTCAAGTTCATAGATCCATTTTTTTCTTATCTATTAGGGTCGACGAGGACTTTTAGTACCAACTTTTTGTTTTGGAGAGGCAATTTGGCAATATTTTTTTTTTCCCAAATGACAGCTTTAATGAGACATGATTCACATGCCATACAGTTCACTCATTTAAAGTGTCTAATTCAATGATTTATAGTATTGTCACAGAGTTGTACAACATCACCACAGTTGAAAAAATTAATTTGACTAATTCAAAGTTAAGGACTTCAGTTCCACAAAGGACACTATGGACAAGGTTAAAAAGCAACTAATGAATTGAGAGGAGATATTTTCAACATGTAGAACTAAAAAGAGACTAACACATAGGAGAAGAGGAATTCCTGGAAGTCAACAAAAAACAGGAAACTCATTAGCAAAAACAATGGACAAAAATGTAACAGGGAAATCACATAAAATGAAACAAAAAAAGGCTGAGAAACATCTGAAAAGATGGTCAAACTCTTTTGTGATTAGACAAATATAAAATTTTTTAAAAATGAGAGACAATCCTATCCCCACTGGATTGCTGAAAATTAGAAAGTTAAATAATATGAATGTTAACAGGATGTGGGATATAGGAGCTCTTTTGAACTGCTGCTGGGGATGGATGTAGATTGGTGCAATCATTCTGGAGCTATATCTGGCAATCTGTTGTGAAAATAAGTATACAAGTATGTATAGGTCTAAGCACATATTCTCAGATAAATTTTCACACAAGTTCTTGAGGGGACATGTACAAAGATGTTCATCACAAGGTCATGTATGAAAGAGGAGTTGGAAGCAATCTAAATATCCATCACTAGAAAGAATGGATAAATGCACTATTGTAAAATACTGTGCAACAATTAGAAGCAATAAGCTACATAAATATACAGCAACATGGTGTCCAATCCTCTACCAGCTATTAATTCACCCCACTAATATGTGTCTAGGCAATTACTGGGGTTAGTAATTGCCTAGACAAATATCTCATTTGATACAATAATCTTGTGAGTTAGACGAGATAGATCTCATTTACCCATTTTACCAATTAGGAAGCTGAAGCTGTGAGGTGACTTGACATGTGACATATGATTTAACATGTGACTTAGCAGTCACAAAGGTAGCAATTGGTAAATCTTGAACTTCTGCCCAAGGAGCACTCCTACCACTCCACCAACTCACTCCTTATATTAAGTTCTAATTCTCTCATCACATGCTTACCTCCTTCAAGAGCTCTTCTAGAATAAATGTAATCTTAGCTCAACACTTTTTAAAAGGTATAGTTGGTAGCAAGGATAGGTAAGACATAAAAAATATACTTTATTTTGTTTTGTTTTCTGGAATCAGAATCTCTATAATGCAGAGACAGAAGACAGGAGGCCTTTTTACATGGTTTATGGACAAATCTGTTCAAGGCTAGGGACATCAAGATCCCTTCTTTCTTATTTTTTTAAATTTAATTTTATTATATTATGTTATGTTAGTTAATAGTGTAAAGTAGTGAAATGTTAAGCAATGCAAATAGAGTAAAGAAACATAGAGAAAGGCAAGGCAATGTCAGTAATCCCATAGGAAGAAAAGTTTACCTCTGCTCCTCCCTTTGTTTCTTTTCTTCAGATTTTTTTCAGAATAAAAGAAAAATCTGGGATCATGAAAGAGCTGTTGGAAATTAAAATTATAATAACCAAGATTTAAATTTCTGAGACTGTTAAAAAATAAACTCAAGGAAATCTCTCCAAAAATATAATAAAGCAATGAAAAGTTGAAGAGTCAAAGATGATAAGAATAATTTTAGTAGATTGATCCAGGAAAATAAATACCTATATAATAAAAATACCAAAGAGAGAGCATGGAAATGAAAATGTGTGTGTGTGTGTGTGTGCGTGCACTTTTTTTAATAGTAAAAGAAAGTTATGCAGAACTGAAATACACATGTCTCTAAGATAAAAAGGCAGAGCCTATTCTACAAATTTCCAACAGGAAAAAATAAATCACATGACCAGCAGCCTTCTCAACAGCAACACTAGAACTTAATGAAGATTTGCCTTCAAAATTGTGATTCAGAAATAGTTTCAACCTAAAATTCTATACCCAGCCATCATATCCTACTTTCATTATCATAACACTCGGTTTTGTTTTGTTTTTTTTCTTTTCACATATAAAAATCCTTATATTTGGAATGCATCTTGCAATTACTGCCAGTCAGGTGGCATCAAGACCTGGTTGTATACCCTTGATATTTTCTGGTAAAATTAAGACAGAGCCAACATCAAAGAAGCAAGAGTGAGAGTAATAAAGACATTTTCAGATCTGCCAAGATTCAACTTAACTTCCAATATACTCTTTCTAGAGCTTCCATAACAAATCACCACAAACCAGTAACTTAAAAATAACAAAAATGTATTCTCTCATGGTTCTGGAGTCTACAAGTCCAAAAATTGTCAGCAGGCTTAGTTACTTCTTGGGGGCTGGGGAAAGAATGTACTCAATGCTTCACTCCTAGCTTATGGTGTTTGCTAACAATCCTTAGTGTTCTAGGCTTGTGGCAGTACCACTTCAATCTTTGCCTCTGTTGTCATGCAGCATTCTTTTTCTGTGTCTGTTTGTATCTCTTCCCTTCTTATAGGGACACCAGTCATATTGGATTAGGGTCCATGCTAATGACCTTGTCTTAATTTGGTTACATCTGCCAAGACCCTATTTTCAAGTCAGGTCACATTTAAAGGTATCAGAGGCTAGAACTTCAAAATATCTTTTTGGGGAACATAAGTCAACCCACAACACTTTCTAAAGACATTATGAAAGATATCCTTCAGCAAAACAAATGAATGAATCAAAAACAAGGAAGACAAAAAAATCCAGGGAACCAGGGATCCTTGGGGACATAGGGTCCCAGGATGACAACTAAAGGATGTGCCCAGGATGATAGCTAGGTAGGAGAACTATACAGCAACCAATCTAATTTACAGGATGGAGAGCAAAAGGATGGAGAGCTCTGGGAAGAAGAAAGGAAAACTGATAGAAACTTAATATATTTAAGCATGTGGGAGGGAAATCTTTTGAGAGATATAAAACATATTAAGGATAATTAAGATTGCATACAAAAATACTCAAATTTTTAAAAGCAGAAATTAATTCTAGAAAAAATAAAATGTTACACAAAAAAAGGAGGGAAACAGTCATTTGGAAACTCTTGGCTCTGCGGTGAACAATATTTACATGATTATAATAATGTAAGCACCAAATATTGATTTAATCAAGAAATTCTTTGGAAGGAAGGAGAGTGGAAAGTGAGTGACATTTAAGAGGGTGAAATTCCCATCTATCCTAGCAGGAAATCAATAGATAATGTCAAAATGATAATAAATCAAGAAATATCATTACAAGCATAATCTTAAGAAGTACATAGACCAATACAAAACAAAATAGCTGAAATAGCTAAAATGTTTACCTCTAGGGAATGAGATTGGGGTGGCAGATGGCATCGGTGCAGGAAATTACTATTTGGGGTTATAAAACTTTTGGTACTATTTCATTTTTTTCAACTTTGATTTAAAATGTTTTTAAAGCATTTTGGGGGCACCTGGGTGGCTCAGTCGTTAAGCATCTGCCTTCGGCTCAGGTCATGATCTCAGGGTCCTGGGATCAAGCCTCACATCGGGCTCCCTGCTCCGCAGGAAGCCTGCTTCTCCCTCTCCCACTCCCCCTGCTTGTGTTCCCTCTCTCGCTGTGTCTCTCTCTGTCAAATTAATAAATAAAATCTTTAAAAACAATAATAATAATAATAAAATAAAATGTTTTTAAAGCATTTTTAAAAGAAAGAATTAATAAGGTGGAAAATGTCTGCTGTGTGTGAAACCTAGCCCAGCTCCTTTAGAGAATTCTTTCTTTCTCCATTGAGTCCCAATTAGACTTGTACATTGCACCATTATAGCCCTTCTCATGTTTTATCACCATTTACAGCCATGTTATTAGCCCTGTGTCCTTCTCTGCTAGCTCCTTCCTACCTTCCTCCTCTTGCCCACCACCATTTTTGAGTTATTCCAGTCACAACAGAAACAATCCATTTGCAGTTCTGCCTCCACCACTCTTAACTATGATATCCTGGAGTTTCCTGTCCATTTGTCTCTCTCAGTGCTTAGTTCAAAACATGGAGCATAGTAGGTGCTCAGTGAATGCTTATTAAAGAAATATATTAGGCAAAATATTGAATGAGTAAATAAATTTCTGTTTCTGAGAACCTCAATAGAGCCTACAAATGCATTTTTCCATTCATTAAATATTAATATAGAAGAGAGAGCAAAGTTTCCCGTAAGAACTGTTATCTGTTCTTTAGAAAATGTTTTAGTTATCCTACTACAACGTAAAAGGATAAGACTGTTTAACGTAAGTTGCTTGGGAATCCCACATACCCGCTAGTGTCAAGAGGGTGAGATATCTCACAGGTGCATTCCCAAATGCATCATGAGATATCTCACAGGTGCATTCCCAAATGCATTCCCAAATGCATTATGACTGAAAATACAGCACTGCTGTATGTAACTATAATTGTTACAAGACCCCCTTCAGGCAGTGAGACCACCTCACCAGAGAGGCATCTTCTAAGTATCCTCTTTAAAACTGTTACCTGAACCCCTTCATCGCACTGCCAGAATTCCCTGTCACCTTCCTCCTCTACTTTTCTCTATAGTGCTTACCTGCAACAGGGAAGTTCACCTAAGCATTGGTGTCCAGAGTCTTTATTGGAACACCATGGTCAACACAAGAACCTTCTGGAGTGTTGGACATAATCTATATCTTGATGTGGATAATGGTGACTCATATGTATATACACTTGTCAAAAACCTTAAACTGTACACTTAAAATGTGTCCATTCTACAAATACAAATTACACTTTATTAGTTCTCTTGGCATTAAAAAATTCAAGAGCTGTAGGGGTGCCTGGGTGGCTCAGTTGGTTAAGCGACTGCCTTCAGCTCAGGTCATGATCCTGGAGTCCCGGGATCGAGTCCCGCATCGGGCTCCCTGCTTGGCAGGGAGTCTGCTTCTCCCTCTGACCCTCCTCCCTCTCATGCTCTCTGTCTCTCATTCTCTCTCTCTCAAATAAATAAATAAAATCTTAAAAAAAAAAAAATTCAAGAGCTGTAAAAATAAAATTTGTGCAATTGTATGTATTATATACTGCAATAAAACATGTTTTTAAAAGATGCACCTCTCAAATCTCTGGCTGTAGGTAGTTACTATGGACTAAATGTTTATGTCCCCACAAAATTCATATGTTGAAATCCTAAACTCAGTATGGCTGTATTTGGAGATGGGGCCTCTAAGGAAATAATTAAGGTTAAATGAGCTCGTAAGGGTGGGGCTCTCATCTGATAGGACTGGTGTCCTTATAAGAAGAGAAACCAAAGAGCTCACTCTCTCTCCACACAAAGAAGAGGTCATGTGAACACACCGTAAGACGACAGCAGCCTGCAAGCCAAGAGAAGAAGTCTCAGAATGTAACTTACCCTGCCAGCACCTTGATCTTGGACTTCCTAGCCTCTGGAACCATGAAAAATAAATTTCTGCTGTTAAAGCCCCTCAGTCTGTAAAGGAGACTGGTAAAGGAGTTCAAGTAGAGTAATCTAGAAGTGTAATTACAAACATCCCCCACAACTGCATCCTGAAATCCATCAGTCTAGTGGAGCTGAGGCCACTCTTCCCACAAGCTACTCCCTACCAGTCACTGAACATGGCAGGGATACTAAGGCAGGTCCATTTCTGGAAGAGGAAAGACTCCTCTGATGGGCCACTTTGGCTCTAAACTCCCCCTCAGCCTTACCAAAACTTTCTTAGAACTGCACCACAGTCTCAGATTTTTCCTTCCTTCTCTCACCGTAACCTCCTCTAGCTCCTTCCCATTTTCCCTTACAGACATTTTCCCTAGTAAATCTCCACACGTGTATATATATAATACCGTCATGGCATCTGCTTCTCAGGGGACCCAAACCAACATAACTCCTTAGAAGAAGGAAAAGAGATCAAGTCAACAAGTTATGTGGCAGGAAAAAAAATCAGCTGTCAGTTAGCAAGAAACAGAATATTCGAGAAAATGTAAACATCAACCACACATACAACAAATTTGCCTGTCTACTCACTTGAAGTGGTATGAAGTGTGAGATCCAAGGGAATTGAGCCTCTTTGGAAACCACTGTTTTTTTGAAACTTTAGTTTATTGAAAACTGCTACCCTGTCTCAAAACACTTCAAGTTTTGCTTCTCACCACAATGTTACCCCAATCTGAAACAAGCCCAAAATGATGGTCTTAGTCATTATCCATTATCAAGGACATGCTAATAAGGCTGTTGAAAAAAATCGGGTTCCAGAGATCAGGAAGCAGGACATTCAGCTACCAAAGACCTTGAGGGACTGGCTGTATCTGGATAGCTCTGGAAACATCTCACTTTATTGAATTACTTAAAGTAATTCAGTCCATCAGGCTACTTCAGGCAGGAACAGAGTGTGTAACAACAGCACTTAATCTCATCTTGCCTTGCCAATGACTCCTTACTGTAGCTTTAGTTCAAATGATAGGCTCTTCTGTCATTACCCATTTGCAGATGGGTCTTTTCGATTACTGCAGTGTGGTTTGGGATTGGTCAACACATCATAAACTTTCTTCTTGGAACTCTGGACATTCTGTCTGAAGAGTCATGTTTTGCAGGACAATATGTGCTTCTTAAGCACTGGGACAGAAAATGTGAAGTGCGTGGGATCCTCTAACCAAATGGCCATGTCTTCCAACTTAGAACTACAGTTTAATTCCTGGTTGCTGTTTTCATAAAAACAAAAGAAAGGGACTCAAGGAATCCATAGGTTTTGTTTCTCTAGAGACAAAGGACAACCTATTTTACTCTATAAAACAGATGTTTATTCTCTGACTCTATCACAAGAACATCCTATTATATTTCCCAAGTTCATTCCCTCACTCAAAATCACTCATTTTCCTTTAGCCTCAAACCTCCAACACCCCCTTTCTATATTCTCACATTGACAGCTGAAGACCTTGCATCCTGCTCCCTTGAGAAAACTGAAGCCATTAGCAGAGAACTTCCACATCCTCCTATCCTCGCAGATTCATACATCTACCAGCATCACACACATATATTCCACCTTCCTGTTATTACACGGAGTGTTTGTGCTCATAGCAAAAGCCAAGCCCCCCTGCCCTCACCTTCTCAAGGCTGTAGCAGTTCTTTATTCTCTGCTACATCATCAGCTTTCTCACCACTGCTGGATCATTCCCTTCAGCACATGGACATGCTACTGTCTTGTCAACTTTAAAAACAACAACTAAAATAGCAATATCCATGAAAACCATATGAAAGTTTTTACTCCCCCACCCCCAGAGACTACCCCATTTTTCTGCTTCCCTTCATAGCAACATGACGTCTCAGAAATACTATCTCTATTCATTGCCTCTAATTTCCCTCCTTCCGTTCTCTTTCCAATAAGACTTCCTTCCAGCCACCACCAAACTGCTCTTGTCAAGGTCAACAATGGCCACATCATTGCTGAACCTGAGATTAATTCTCAATCGCATCTTATTTGGCCTATAAGCAGTATTGGACACTGCTGAACACTCCCTCCTCCTTGCCATATATTTTTCACTTGAGTTCCTGGTTTCTGTCCTACCTCTCTGGTTGCTTCTTGGTCTCCTTTGTGGATCCTCTTCTTCCCACTTTTGGAGCACCATAGGACTCAGCTTGGTCCTCTTCTCTTTTCCATCAACACCCACCCAGTCTCACAGCTTTCAGTAACATCTATGTCCTGATGGTTTCTCAAATTTACATCTCTACCCTGGACCTCTACCTTGAACTCCATACTCACACCCACTTATCTGTTCCATGTATCTATCCACTTGAATGTCAAAAAGAAATCTGAAACTGAACATCTCAAAAAACCAAAATACTGACCTTCCCCATTTCAGATAATGGTGATTCCATCCTTCCAGCTGCTCAGGACAAAAATCTTAAGTCCTCTCTCCTTCTTACTTCCCTATTCAATTGGCCGTAGATTTCTGCTTGACTCTAAGTTCAAAATATATGCAGAAACTGACCACTTCTCAATACTTCTACTGCTGTTGGTCCAAACCATCATCATATCTCATCAGGATTATTGTGGTAGCCTCCTACCTGGTCATCCCACCTTTGCCCCTGTTCCATCAATTTTCAACATGGCAGCGAATTATTTAAAAACAGAAGCCAAATCATCTCACCTTTGTACTCAACACCCTCCAATGGCTCCCACTTCTTTAAAAATAAAAGCCAATCCTCTAGATTACCTGGATACTTCTTTGGTCTCATCTCTTACTAATCGTCTTCACTCAACCTCATTCCAGCCACACTGATCTTCTTACTTTTCCTTAAGTTGGCACAGCATGCTTCTACTCCAGGGTCTCTGATTGCTTTCTCTGACTGAATTGCTCTTTCCTCAGATGGTCTTCCAGCCCCCCGCCCCACAATATTTCCCTCTCTGTGCTTCAGTTTCCTCCTTGATATACTGATAGACTTGAGATAACAGTACGACCCAACTCATGTACACAGGTAAGACCGTTTGGGCATCAGAGAAATCACACTATGTATATTATTCTAAAATTCTCTTTTTAATGTTAAAACTAGTCCTTTAAATGCTAATTCACACTTCATGTAATCTTTCTCATTTTTAACCTCATTTATTTTAACTGCTGCATTGTATTCAACAGTAAAGATACATAATACTTTATAAGGACACTCGGATTATAATCTATTTTGCCCCCACTGCAAACAATTCTTCAAGGCCTCTTTATGCACAGTTGCAAGCATTTTGGGGGGATGAATATCAAAATGGAATTGTTGAGTTAAGGCATGTGCATATTTCTAAAAGAGATCCTAAGAAAATATTCTCCATGAAAGTCATGCCTGATTACATACCTATACATTTCTCTGTATCTTCTCCATTAGTTGGATATTAGTAATCTTTAATCTTTGCCAATCAAAAGAGCGAATCTTATCACTTCCCAATGATTTGAATTTTCATCTATCCCATACACCATATTACTGTATATGCTCAAGTACCATATCTTACCCTTTGATGTTTTTGTGTGTTTTAACACCTTTTAAGACAAATACTTCCCATTACTCTTCTCTGGAATTTTTGCTAGCTATTCTTGCTTGTTCATTTTTTTCATATATTCTTTAGGATCCAACTGCCTAGTTTCAATAAAAATCCTATTGGTAATTTTTTGGAGGGATCACATCACTTTTACAGATTAATTTAGAGACATTGACATGTTCATAATGTTGAATCTATTGTCCAAAAACATAGTGTGCCTTTCCATTTATTCAAGTTTTCTTTTGTATCCTTGAAAAGCATTTTCAAATTTTATCTTGATCCTTCATGTGTCTTGCTATTATAAGTGTTCCATTTATTCCACTATGTCATCTATCAAACCATCTACTTGAAAATATATCTGTTTAATTAGTTTTGTGCCAGCTAACTAGCTGTATTCTACTCTTATTTGTGAAAACATTTTAGTCATTTCTCATGGATTTTCTAGGAAAATAATTGCACCAGCAGCATATATTTGTAGTTTAATCTCCTCCTATTTGACTTTTATATCTATTTTTATTTTTTCTCATTGTGCTTGCCAGTACCCCCAGAATAATTGAAGAATCATTATTAGTGGGAATAGGGGTGTTTCTGGTGGACGAATGTCATTGTTTTCAGTACCCAGCATCTAAACCCTTTTCTAGGTTTGAGGAATTGCTCACCTTATAAGTCTTGATAGACAAAGATCTTCTCTAACAGAGATGAGAATGCTAGATATGTAATTTGTCAGGCTATCTTACAGCTGGAGCATAAACATGTGACCTGGACTTTGTCATTCAGATGCACTCATGCCAGGAGTTGGCAATGCAAGAGGGAAGGCAACGGATTCTCTCCCTTTTGTGCCAGTAGGAGCAATAATAACTACAAATTTGAGCTCTTGGTGCAGGAGGGGCAGTGGTACAAACATATGCTTTGGGGAGGATTGACTCTTTGACAACCCTTCCTATTTGTGCTAATGCAGTTGGTCTGTAGATTTTTAAAAATCTATTCATCTATCTCATTCACTTATGGAGTCTTCTTTAATATCTCTTGATAGTGTTTTATACATTTTTGGGAAGAGGTCTCAGACAACTTGCATTAGACATATTGCTAGATATTTGAAGTTTTTAATGATATTGTAAATAATACATTTTAATTATTTTTTAATGATTCTTTTTTAAATTTGTTGCAATACATAAAAATTTAATATTGTTTTTCTCTTGTTATATCTAACAGTTTATCTGTAGATCTTCCAAAAATGTCTATGTACACGATCATATCATCTGTAAATAATAAAAGTTCTATTTTCCCTTCCATTTTTCACACCTTTAATATTATTGTCCTTGTTTCCTTGTAAAGGCCTCCAGTAAAATGTTGAACAAAAACAATTTTAGCAGAAAAATCTTTCTCTCATTATTAATCTCAGAGGGAAGTCTCATAAAAATTCACTTGAGATGTATTTGTTTTATGGGGGGTTTTTTGTTTCATTTTTTAGATTTTATCAAATTAAGAATATATTTATCTATTCAAGACTGTTTCTAATTATTAATAGATACTGGATTTATATCAAATGCTCTTTCTGCATCTACGGAGATGGGCATATGATTTTCTCCTTTATTCTGTTAATCTGGTAAATTACATTGAATTTTGAATGTTAACCCAGTGTCACCTTCTTTAAATAAACCACATTTGGGGGCACCTGGGTGGCTCAGTCAGTTAAGTGTCTGACTCTTGATTTCAGCTCAGGTCATGATCTCAAAGTTTTGAGATTGAGCCCCTCACTGGGCTCTGCTCTGGGCATGGGGCCTAGTTAAGATTCTCTCTTCCTCTCCCTCTACCCCTCCCCACTCTCTCTCTCTAAAAAGCCAAAACAAAAACACATTTGGTCATGATATATTATCCTTCTAAGTATCACTAGATTCAATTTGCTAGTAACTCATTTAGGATTTTTTTGTACCTATGTTCATAAAAGACATTAATCTTTCTTTTTTATAATATTCTTTGCAAACTTTGAGATCAAGATTGCATAAGTATCAAAAATTTTGGAAAGTATTTCTTTTTTTTCTCTTCTCTAGAAGAATTTGTGTTAAATTTTGCGTTATTTCTTCTTTTTTGAGGGGTAGAATTCACCAGTATGTTTGTTCCATCTTGTTCTTTAAGAGTTCCTCCTTAAAAAAAAAAAAAAAAAAGAATTCCTCCTTATGGAGAGGGGCTTTATTTATGAAGAGGTTTTTAATTACATATTCAATTTCTTCATCACATACAGAGCTATGCAGACTTTACATTTCTTATAGCAGTTTGGAGTAAGTTCTGTTTTTCTAATAATTTTTCCATCTCATCTAAATTTTCACATTTACTGGCATGAATTTGCTCATAATATTCTTTATATACATATATTTATAGACTTTATTTTTTTAGAGCAGTTTTAGGTTCTCAGGAAAACTGTGAGGAAAGTACAAAGATTTCCCATATCCCTGCCCCTCCCCAACCTACACAGCCTATCCCTCTATCAACATCCTCCACTAATGGTATATTTGTTACAAACCACAAACCTACACTGATACATCACAATCACCCAAAGTTCATAGTTTGCATTAGGGTTCCCTCTTAGTGTTGTACATTCTATAGGTTTGAATAAGTGTATGATTAAATATATCCACCATTACAATATTATACAGAGTATTTTCACCACCCTAAAAATTCTGTTTCATTTTACCTTTTTAAGCCTACATATTATATTCCCCTTTTAATCCTAATATTGGCTATTTTCACCTGCTCTCTTTATTTTAGACAGTAGAGATCAGAATCTTTTGGACTGTTTACAAGGTGGACTCTCCTCTATATTGCCTATCTGACAGAAAGCCTACCTGAAAATATGGCTTGTCTCTGTGATTCTTTGGTCTCACCCCATCTGCTCTTCTTCATGGAAAGCTTGGGAACTCATGTAGCCATCCTGACATTGTTGGGTATGCCTCTTAGATGGAGCATTTATTTGGAGAACCGTGCTTTGCCAATTTTATTTTAATTCTCCAATCATCGGATCCTCTTGGCATCTTCCTGTTTACATTCTATTATATTTGTTAGTGGTTTCTTCTATACTATGATTCAGAGTTACAAATGTGCCTCCCAGTTTCTCTGAAGACAGTGTTTATGTCTCTGTTTCTCTGCTTTGGGAACTTTGTTGCTGTTGTTGTTGTTGTTGTTGTTGTTATTGTTGTTGTTGCGTTTAGAGAATTTCCAAGAACAAAGGTAGGAAAATACCAACTTTAATCTACCTTCTAAGATAAGACCAAATGATTACTACCCTCAACTTTGTAGGATTTGACTGGGATACATTAAATGTATAAATATATTTGGGGGGATTACCATTTTTGAAACAGTGAATTTTCCAATTCCAGAATATAGTATTTCTCATCATTTATTTAGGTCTTCTTTTATATCTTCTAATCACACTTTATAGCGTTGCTGTTATTGCTACTTTGAAATAGTATTGTACAGATACTTGCAGGTTTCTTCTTAACCATTTCATATATTTTTTAAATTTCTATTGGGAACTGGATGGTCTAATTGGATATGGTCATACATAGAAAATCTCTTACTTTTTGTACATTAACCTTTTATCCAATTAGTCTAGCCATGTAAAATTCTATCTGTGTGTTATTTTACTATCTTGGATCTTCTAGGAAGATAACCATGTTATCTGCAAATGCAATAATATGGGGTTTTTTTCCTCTTCCTTTCAAATATTTACCTACCTGATTTATTTTTGTGTGTTATTGTACTGGCCAAAACCTCTAGGACAAGTGGTGGCAATTTTCATCCCTATGTTGTTTCCACAGGTAAAGAGAATGCTTTCAGTAGTTCATCATTATATATGATTTTTGCCACAGGTTTCTAAGAGATACCCTTTATAAGGTTTGGAAAGTTTCCTTCCATTTCTAGTATTTAACATGAATTTGTGTTGAATTTTGTCAAATATTTTTTCAACATCTGTTGAGATCATGTATGATTTTTCTTCTTTGAACTATTTGCTAGTAAATCAAATTAGTAGTTTACCTAATAGTGAAAGTTATTTGTGTTTCTACTATAAGCCCTACTTTGTCATAATATACTATTTTCAAATGCATGAGTAATTTAATTTGTTAGCTTTTATATAAGAAATCTGCATGCCAACTTTATTAGTGAGTTCTGCCTGTGGTTCTGTTTCTGTATGCACAATCCTCGTTAAATTTTAATATAAGGGTCATATTAGCCTCACAGAATGAGTTAAGATTGTTTTCCAGCTTTTAGATTCCCTGAAGTAGTTTACATAATGTGGGAACTGTCTATTTCACAAAAATTTCATAGATATCACCCTTCAAAATTTCTGGATCTGGTGAAATTTTTAAGAGATAGATCTTTTGGGGGTGGAGCAAGATGGCAGAGGAGTAGGAGACCTGGATTTCATCTCCTCTCAGGAATTCAGCTGGATAGGGATCAAACCATTCTGAACACCTACGAACTCAAGAGGAGATCGAAGAAAAGAATAGCAGCAACTCTCTGAACAGAAAAGCGACCACTTTCTGGAAGGTAGGATGTGCGGAGAAGTGAATCCAAGGTGATATTTGGGAAGATAGATGTGTGGGGGCCTCTGTCTGCCGCTTCTGGCAAGTGATAGAGCTGCAGAGCACAAAATCAGAACTTTTACAAGTCTGCTCCACTGAGGGAGGTCGCTCCAGTGGCTAAGCGAGGGGTGGAACCCTCGTGGGACAGTGTGGTCTCAGGACCTTCGGGATCACAGAAAGACCGGGGGTGCCTGAGTGCGGCAGAGCACCCAGGTATCGGAGCAGGGAAGCCGGCTGTAGAGACAGAGCCGAGGAGTGGGCTCTCAGCTCGGGGTTGCCATAAACCGTGATCCACGGCACAGTCAGGCCACTGCTCTTCCAGCAGGGACCCAACACGTGGCAGATCGGGGGAGACTCCCCTTCCTCCCCCAGGAGGAGCGGCACGGGAGCGCACCGCAGGGATCTGCTGGGTTTGGAGACTCCACTCGGAGTCAGGTGCCAGAGACAGAAACGCTCAGTCACAGGCCGGGTGAGCACAGAGTGCAGTCAGAGACCAGGGAGCCGGGACTGACTGCTTTTCTCTGGGGGCTCACTGAGAAGTGGGGCCTCAAGTTCTCGGCTCCTCCGGGGCGGAGATTGGGAGGCCGCCATTTTCACTCTCAGCCTCCAAAGCTGTACAGAAAGCTTGCAGGGAACAAAAGCTCCCGAGAGCAAACCCAAGCAGATTACTTAGCCCGACCGGAAGGGCGGGGCAATTCTGCCTCTGGCAAAGACATTTGGGAACCATGGCAATGGGCCCCTCCCCCAGAAGATCAGGAAGAACAGCCAGCCAAGACCAAGTTTACTGATCAGTGAGAACGGCAGAACTCCAGCGCTAGGGGAATACTGCACATAGAATTCATGGTTTTTTCCCCATGATTCTTTCATCTTTCAAAGTTAATTTTTCTTTTAACTGTTTTTTTTCTTTTTCCCTTTTTCAACCAACATCTTATCAATCCCTTTTTTAAAAAACATTTTTATTTTTCATTTTTAGAATCATATTCTATCCCTTCCTAATAGTTACCCTTATTTTTGGCATATATATATAAGTTGTTCTCTCTTTAAAATTTTGAGATACAGTTCTTCTAACAGATCAAAATATACCCTAAATCTCTAGTGTATGTCTTTGTTCTAGTCTCCTGCCTGATCACATTCTCTCCCTTTTTTTTACTTTTTTTTTAAATCCTCTTCTTTCTTTTTTCAAACAACTTCTTATCAATTCCTTTTATAAAATCTTTTATAATTTGCATCTTTACAGTCATATTCCATCCCTTCATCATATTAACCTTTATTTTTGTACATATATAAGATTTTCTTTCTTTAAAATTTTGGGAGGCACTTTCTTCTAACAGACCAAAATACACCCAAAATCTAGTGTGTGGCACTGATCTATGCACCAGCCTGATCATACTTGATCATATTCTGTTTTGTTTTGTTTTGCTTTTGTTTTGTTTTGATAACTTCCCTAATCTGGGGAAGGAAACAGGCATCAAAATCCAGGAGGCACAGAGAACCCCCCTCAAAATCAGTAAAAATAGGTCAACACCCTGACATCTAATAGTAAAACTTACGAGTCTCAGAGACAAAGAGAAAATTCTGAAAGCAGCTAGGGACAAGAGATCTGTAACCTACAATGGTAGAAACACTAGATTGGCAACAGACCTATCCACAGAGACCCGGCAGGCCAGAAAGGACTGCCATGATCTATTCAGAGCACTAAATGAGAAAAATATGCAGCCAAGAATACTGTTTTTGTTTGTTTTGATCTTTTTTTTCTCTTTTTTCTTTTTCTTTTTTCTTTCTTTCCCTTTCTTTTCCCCTGGTTTTAGGTCTTTTCTGATTTGTTTAGAGTATATTTTTGGGGACGTTGTTACCCTGTTAGCATTTTGTTCTCTCATTCATCTATTCTCCTCTGGACAAAATGACAAGGTGGAAAAAAATCACCTCAACAAAAAGAACAAGAGGCAGTACCAACTGCCAGGGACCTACTCAATACGGACATTAGTCCGATGTCGGAACTAGAGTTTAGAATGATGATTTTAAAGATACTAGCTGGGCTTGAAAAAAGCATGGACGTTATTAAAGAAACGCTTTCTGGAGAAATAAAAGAACTAAAATCTAACCAAGTCAAAATCAAAAAGGCTATTAATGAGATGCAATCAAAAATGGGGGCTCTAACTGCTAGGATAAATGAGGCAGAAGAGAGAGTTAGCGATATAGAAGACCAAATGATGGAAAATAAAGAAGCTGAGAAAAAGAGAGATAAACAACTACTGGATCACGAGGGCAGAATTCGAGAGATAAGTGATACCATAAGACAAAACAACATTAGAATAGTTGGGATCCCAAAAGAAGAAGAGAGAGAGAGGGGCAGAAGGTATAATGGAGCAAATTATAGCAGAGAACTTCCCTAATCTGGGGAAGGAAACAGGCATCAAAATCCAGAAGGCACAGAGAACCCCCCTCAAAATCAGTAAAAATAGGTCAACACCCAGACATCTAATAGTAAAACTTACGAGTCTCAGAGACAAAGAGAAAATCCTGAAAGCAGCTAGGGACAAGAGATCTGTAACCTACAATGGTAGAAACATTAGATTGGCAACAGACCTAACCACAGAGACCTGGCAGGCGAGAAAAGACTGGCGTGATCTATTCAGAGCACTAAATGAGAAAAATATGCAGCCAAGAATACTATATCCAGCTAAGCTGTCATTGAAAATAAAAGGAGAGATAAAAAGCTTCCAGGACAAACAAAAAATAAAGGAATTTGCAAACACAAAACCAGCCCTACAAGAAATATTGAAAGGGTCCTCTAAGCAAAGAGAGAGCCTAAAAGTAACATAGACCGGAAAGGAACACAGACAATATACAGTAACAGTCACCTTACAGGCAATACAATGACACTAAATTCATATCTTTCAATAGTTACCCTGAATGCAAATGGGCTAAATGCCCCAATCCAAAGACACAGGCTATCAGACTGGATAAAAAAACAAGACCCATCGATATGCTGTCTGCAAGAGACTCATTTTAGACCCAAAGACAGCCCCAGATTGAAAGTGAAGGGGTGGAAAACCATTTACCATGCTAATGGACACTAAAAGAAAGCTGGGGTGGCAATCCTTATATCAGACAAATTAGATTTTAAACCAAAGACTGTAATAAGAGATGAGGAAGGACACTATATCATACTTAGAGTGTCTATCCAACAAGAGTATCTAACAATTGTAAATATCTATGCCCCTAACATGGGAGCAGCCAATTATATAAGCCAATTAATAACAAGAGCAAAGAAACACATCGACAACAATACAATAATAGTGGGGGACTTTACCAGCCCCCTCACTGAAATGGACAGATCATCTAAGCAAAAGATCAACAAGGAAATAAAGACTTTAAATGACACACTGGACCAAATGGACTTCACAGATATATTCAGAACATTCTATCCTGAAGCAACAGAATACACATTCTTCTCTAGTGCCCATGGAACATTCTCCAGAATAGAACACGTCCTAGGTCACAAATCAGGTCTCAACTGGTACCAAAAGACTGGGATCATTCCCTGCCTATTTTCAGACCACAATGCTTTGAAACTAGAACTCAATCACAAGAAGAAAGTCAGAAAGAACTCAAATACATGGAGGCTAAAGAGGATCCTACCAAAGAATGAATGGGTCAACCAGGAAATTAAAGAAGAATTAAAAAAATTCATGGAAACCAATGAAAATGAAAACACAACTGTTCAAAATCTTTGGGATGCAGTAAAGGCAGTCCTAAGAGGAAAGTATATAGCAATACAAGCCTTTCTCAAGAAACAAGAAAGGTCTCAAATACACAACCTAACCCTACACCTAAAGGAGCTGGAGAGAGAACAGCAAATAAAGCCTAAACCCAGCAGGAGAAGAGAAATAATAAAGATGAGAGCAAAAATCAATGAAATAGAAACCAAAAGAACAGTAGAACAGATCAACAAAACAAGGAGCTGGTTCTTTGAAAGAATTAACAAGATTGATAAACCCCTGGCCAGACTTATCAAAAGAAAAGAGAAATGACCCAAAGCAACAAAATCATGAATGAAAGAGGAGAGATCACAACCAACACCAAAGAAATACAAACAATTATAAGAACATAATATGAGCAACTCTATGCCAGCAAATTAGATAACCTGGAAGAAATGGATGCATTCCTAGAGATGTATCAACTACCAAAACTGAACCAGGAAGAAATAGAAAACCTGAACAGACCTATAACCACTAAGGAAATTGAAGCAATCATCAAAAATCTCCCAACAAACAAAAGCCCAGGGCCAGATGGCTTCCCAGGGGAATTCTACCTAACATTTCAAGAAGAATTAAGACCTATTCTTCTGAAACTGTTCCAAAAAATAGAAATGGAAGGAAAACTTCCAAACTCGTTTTATGAGGCCACCATTACCTTGATCCCAAAACCAGACAAAGACCCCATCAAAAGGAGAATTACAGACCAATATCCTTGATGAACATGGATGCAAAAATTCTCACCAAAATACTAGCCAATAGGATCCAACAGTTCATTAAAAAGGATTATACAGCACGACCAAGTGGATTTATCCCTGGGCTGCAAGGTTGGTTCAACATCTGCAAATCAATCAGTGTGATACAATACATTAATAAAAGAAAGAACAAGAACCATATGATCCTCTCAATAGATGCAGAAAAAGCATTTGACAAAGTATAGCATCCTTTCTTGATCAAAACTCTTCAGAGTATAGGCATAGAGGGTACATACCTCAATATCATAAAAGCCATCTATGAAAAACACACAGCCAATATCATTCTCAACGGGGAAAAACTGAGAGCTTTCCCCCTAACGTCAGGAACGCGGCAGGGATGTCCACTATCACCACTGCTATTCAACATAGTATTGGAAGTCCTAGCCACAGCAATCAGACAACTAAAAGAAATCAAAGGCATCCAAATCGGCAAAGAAGAAGTCAAACTCTCACTCTTTGCAGATGATATGATACTTTATGTGGAAAACCCCAAAGACTCCACCCCAAAACTGCTAGAACTCATACAGGAATTCAGTAAAGTGGCAGGATATAAAATCAATGCACAGAAGTCAGTGGCATTCCTATACACCAACAACAAGACAGAAGAAAGAGAAATTAAGGAGTTGATCCCATTTACAATTGCACCCAAAACCAGAAGATACCTAGGAATAAATCTAACCAAAGAGGCAAAGGATCTGTACTCAGAAAACTATAAAATACTCAGGAAAGAAATTGAGGAAGACACAAAGAAATGGAAAAACGTTCCATGCTCATGGATTGGAAGAACAAATATTGTGAAGATGTAAATGCTACCTAGAGCAATCTACACATTCAGTGCAATCCCCATCAAAATACCATCTACTTTTTTCAAAGAAATGGAAGAAATAATCCTAAAATTTGTATGGAACCAGAAAAGACCTCGAATAGCCAGAGGAATGTTGAAAAAGAAAATCCAAGTTGGCGGCATCACAATTCCGGACCTCCAGCTCTATTACAAAGCTGTCATCATCAAGACAGTCTGGTACTGGCACAAAAACAGACACATAGATCAATGGAACAGAATAGAGAGCCCAGAAATGGACCCTCAACTCTATGGTCAACTAATCTTTGACAAAGCAGGAAAGAATGTCCAATGGAAAAAAGACAGTCTCTTCAACAAATGGTGTTGGGAAAATTGGACAGCTACATGCAGAAGAATGAAACTGGACCATTTCCTTACACCACACATAAAAATAGACTCCAAATGGTTGAAAGACCTCAGTGTGAGACAGGAGTCCATCAACAACCTAAAGGAGAACACAGGCAGCAACCTCTTCAACCTCAGCCGCAGCAACTTCTTCCTAGAAACATCGCCAAAGGCAAGGGAAGCAAGGGCAAAAATGAACTATTGAGACCTCATCAAGATAAAAAGGTTTTGCACAGCAAAAGAAACAGTCAACAAAACCAAAAGACAACTGACAGAATGGGAGAAGATATTTGCAAATGACATATCAGATAAAGGGCTAGTATCCAAAATCTATAAAGAACTTATCAAACTCAACACCCAAAGAACAAATGATCCAATCAAGAAATGGGCAGAAGACATGAACAGACATTTTTCCAAAGAAGACATCCAAACGGCGGACAGACACATGAAAAAGTGCTCAACATTGCTCAGCATCAGGGAAATCCAAATCAAAACCTCAATGAGATATCACCTCACACCAGTCAGAGTGGCTAAAATTAAGTCAGGAAATGACAGATGTTGGCGGGGATGCAGAGAAAGGGGAACCCTCCTACACTGTTGGTGGGAAGGCAAGGTGGTACAGCCACTCTGGAAAACAGTATGGAGGTTCTTTAAAAAGTTGAAAATAGAGCTACCATATGATCCCGCAATTGCACTACTGGGTATTTACCCCAAAGATACAAATGTAGGGATCTGAAGGGGTACGTGCACCCCAATGTTTATAGCAGCAATGTCCACAATAGCCAAATTGTGGAAAGATCCACGATGTCCATCGACAGATGAATGGATAAAGAAGAAGTGGTATATATATACAATGGACTATTATGCAGCCATCAAAAAGAATGATATCTTGCCATTTGCAACGACGTGGATGGAACTGGAGGGTATTATGTTGATCGAAATAAGTCAATCAGAGAAAGACATGTATCATATGAACTCACTGATATGAGGAATTCTTAATCTCAGGAAACAAACTGAGGTTTGCTGGAGTGATGGGGGTTGGGAGGGATGGGGTGGCTGGGTGATAGACACTGGGGAGGGTATGTGCTATGGTGAGTGCTGTGAATTGTGCAAGACTGTTGAATCACAGATCTGTACCTCCAAAGCAAATATTACATTATATAAAAAAAAAAAAAAAAGAAGAAGATAGCAGGAGGGGAAGAAGGAAGGGGGGGAAATCGGAGGGGGAGATGAACCATGAGAGACTATGGACTCTGAGAAACAAACTGAGGGTTCTAGAGGGGTGGGGGGTGGGGGGATGGGTTAGCCTGGTGACGGGTATTAAAGAGGGCATGTTCTGCATGGAGCACTGGGTGTTATATGCAAACAATGAATCATGGAACACTATATCAAAAACTAACGATGTAATGTATGGTGATTAACATAACATAAAAAAAATATGTAAGTGCTAAAGTATCTTACATTGTCTGATAAATTAAATGTTCACAGTTTATGTTAATAAAAAAAGATAGATCTTTCATTATATTTTCAACTTCTTCAATTCTATTTATCTATTTAGATTTTCTGTTAAGTCAATTTTGTCTAATTTTTTAGAAAATTAACAATTTGTCTAAATGTTCAAATTTATTTTAGAAGATAATATATTAATGTAGGTGATCAATAGATAATAATTGAAATAAGAAATTAATCACATATTTTTAATATTCTCCAAATCTGTGATATTTTCTTTCTTATTCCCAGTGCTATTTATATAAGAACTTTTTTTCTTGATTTGAAATACCAAAAATTTACCCATTTTTATCATTTTTCTGAAAGAAACAAGATTTGTTATTTCCAAAAAGAAAGAGGAATATTAATATTATTTCCAAGGAAATAAATTTTTCTTGCAGATATTTATATTCATTTATAATATTTTTACATTATAGCTGGTACAAAGACTAAATGATTTTATTTCTTGGAATATGTATTGAGATATATTTCATTTTGTTTTGGTCTAATGGATGGTAAATATTTGTGAATGCCCCATTTTGTTTTTTAAAAATGTCTTTTTCAATTTTGTGGGTGCAAAATTTTATAAATATGGATATATACATATATAAATACATATAAAAAGGCCTTTATATATAATATACATATACTATAGATACGTACACACATACATATACATATATAGTTTGTTAGCTATGTTACTAAAAGCCCTTCAATCTTAATTATTTGTTTATTCAATCTGTTAATTTCTGAAATCTCCCACATGGTTGGAATTTATTCATCCTTGTATTTTTAAAACTTACAAGGTTTTGCACTCTACAGTATGAATCATTGCTTTTGGTGACAAAGTTTTCAGGAGTGTCAAGTGTTAGTTATACATATTATCAATATTAAATATTTCTTTTTAATTAATTTGTTGGGTTTTTTTGGCCTTGGATTCTTTTAATTGCTATTAATTAATACCACATTTTTATTTTTTACTTGAACATGTCTAGTTTATTTTTTCCTTTCTTTTTTTTTGTCCATTTTCAACCTGTACATGTTATTTTGTTTTAGGCGTGAACTTTATTAACAGCATATAACTGTATTTTATTTTATTTTAATTTTTATCCTATCCAAGAGTCAGTTTTTGTGATTATTGATATATTTGGATTTATTCCCAACTCTCTCTAAGCATTTTAATTATGAACCTTTCAAAGTTTCCTTCTGATTTTTACTTCCTCGGGTATAAGTTTTGTTTATTGGATCAAGTCTCTTTCATGTCATTTGTTTTCTCTAATTGTTTGATGATCCTGTACTTTGGCTCAGCTTTGAATTTGAGATTCTGTCCCAAATGTGGATATTTTCTGATGTCCTCAGTCTACTTCTGGTGACTATGAGAGTGAAGCAGGACATACTACAAGTTATGATCTAAAAACAGTCTTGTTGTCTGGAATAAGGGTGCCCATTCCTGCCAGGTGTTGCCAATCTTCCAGAGCACAGCCTTGATTCTTCTGCCCACACACCCACAGTCATGGCTACAGCCCACGGACAAGTCCTCTACTGCTGAGCACTTAGCACAAGTGTTCTTAGTAGACATCAACCCACTTTACCACACCAGAATATTGTTCTTCAACTAATCACCCTCACAATTACACCAGGGATAATTTCTCTTCCATCTTCAAGATCTTAGCATCCCCATTGCTACTCTCACCTCTTGCAGCCCTCTTCTCCTGGGCCTATCTCCCACCTACCTTCTCTCTCCTAGAGTATGAGTGGTAAAGAGAATGGTTACTCTTCTTTGGATCCTCATTCCAATAAACCAACTTACAAAACACACCATTTAGAAATTGTGGAAACTTAAACTGGAATTGGATCAGTGGTTCATTAACCAGGGATGTCTTTGCCTCTCCAGTCTGGAGACATCTGTGGTTGCCACAATGGGGGGAGTGCTACTAACATTTAGTGATAGAGACCAGAGATGGCCCTAAATATCCTACAGAACAGAACCCCAAAACTGAAGATTATGTCACTCAAAATTCAATAGTACCAAGGTTGAGAGACCCTGTATTAGATGATATTAAGGAATTTAAAAAAAAAAAACGGGGAGGGTATACAAGATGGCAAATATTAATTTTGGGGGGGGTGGTAACATTGGTGTTCATTATATTAATCTTTGCTTTTATATTTGAAAATATAATATAAAGCTAAAATATTTTCATTAAATTTAAAAGGCAAGGCATTTTATGATATTTTTACAATGTTTATTCCTAATAATATGAAATAAAATAGATATTATCTAAGTTTCAATAATTTTATTAAAATGATGGGTTTGGAGGTCTGAAAGACCTTGGATGGAGTTCCTCTCTGCCACTTAGAAGTTGAACAGGGGTGGAGAGTGTTTTGAGGAAGGGAAGTCATCAATGAAGGTAAATCACAAAACAGTGAGAAAACCTGCCTACCCAGAGCAGCTGATGTGCTACATGGTTGGAAATAGGGCTCAACAAGGCAGAGCCACATTATAGAAATGCTTACACGTCAGGCAGAGAAGTAAAGATTTGTTAAGGTAGAAAATAAGGCATTGTAGTTTAAGGGGCAGATTAATTTTCTGAAATAAGTCAAGTTGCCTGGAAAAAAATCTATGCAAAAAAATCCTATTACATCTAAATTAACTGTATTGAAAGGAATGTTTATGGTACTTTTGTTCTGTTTTGTTTCATTTTTATCCTGCAAACACAATTCTTTCTGGGATACTGAAGACAATGGGAGACATTGCAGGTGATGTGGATGAGATCCAGAGTCAAATGGAAAGATTGGCCTCTGCAGGGAGGGCACAAGGTTTACCAGTTTTGATGAGCCAAGAAGATAAGCGACTTTGAGTCTGAGAATGCTGACGGAAACATGAGATGTTCAAAGAGAAAAAAGAAACTAATATGAGGAAGAAGAAAACAAAATAAGATTAATGCCCATTTAAGGCTTAAGATCATGAATTTCCAGTGGACCCAGTCTAAACACTTGTGTGATTTTGTCCAGCAACATTCAACTACTCAAATGGAGGCCCAGAGAAGAGAGAGGGTAGGGTTCTTCCAAGGTTGGGGATTTGTTAAATGAGCATGACAGAAAGTGGGGAAGAAAGTTGATGGTATTTGCAAAAAAAAAAAAAAAAAAAAAACTGACTCTCTTAAACCATAGAATCTACCTGGAGAAGAAGAAAATTTGATGAGAAAAAAGTGGCAGGGACCAATGGATTTTCAAAATAATGTCAAAGTATTATGCCCATGGGGTACCACGGTAAGCAAACTAGAACAGGAGGTGGTGGTCAGAAAGCAAGATATCCAAAATTAAGCTTCTAGATGGAGTAGTTCCTGGCAATGACAAGGTTCAAGGTGTGACCATGGGACAAAGTGGCTGGATTGGAGTGAAGTTACTAATCATTAAGGTGGATGATCACAAGACACCCAGGGTTAGCCCTACCAGCCTGTTCTTCCCTCTTCTGATTACTTGTCTTTGATGAAAGAAAAAGCAGCTATGACTCATGCTGGGCACGAACCATGAAACCAGGTTTCCTTGGTCCTCAGACCCTGTGATGCTCTGTAATTCCTTTACTAAAAACAAAAGGGTGCTTTTTATAGGATAAGGGAGGATACCTCTATCTTATATGAATGCGTGACGATATCATTTAACCCAGGGTTAGGTGGGGTACTGAGGTCTGAGAGTGGGAATTTGGGGAACAAGAAGGTGGCATGGGGTCCTTCTGGGGCAAGAGTAAGAGAGTTTAAAGGAGAAATGGGGCAATGAGGGAAGTACTCCCTAAACATGCCTTAAGGCCAGCTTTGGCCAACTTTCACATACTGCACACTGAATTTGGTATCCATCAAAAAAAATTTATAGGGGCGCCTGGGTGGTGCAGTCAGTTAAGCGTCCGACTCTTGGTTTCGGCTCAGGTCGTGATCTCAGGGTGTCTTGTGATCATCCACCTTAATGATTAGGGTAGATCTCTGTGCTCAGTGCAGAGTCTGGTTAAGACTCTCTCTCTCTCTCTCTCCCTCCCCCCCGCCCCCCTCAAATAAATAAATCTTTAAAAAATGTTTATGAACTAAATAGTCTGATAAACTTGATTTTATCATAATCGGTCATTTTAATAACGAAGAGCCTCACCTATTTCACAGAGGATGACTCAAAAGGTTAACATCTCTTTTTGTACCAAGAGTAGCTCAAAAACAGGATCTGACTTCAGGCTAGATGTGAACAGATTCTTTTTGGTACTCAGTGGCTGTCCAATAGCAGAAAGGTCAGTATGTACTTGATAAATTATGAACAACAAAAGTAGTCTTCTGCTTTCCTATGGCTGCTCAGGGCAAATACAACTGTACCTGAACCAGAACTGCCTACTCAGCCATATGAGTATATTAAACCATCAATAATTTCTGCTCTTTTCCATACGTTTTTACTGTTAGGCTCAGTGCCTGCCTCTGGGGATAAGCAAAGGGAAAAAAGACTAACTTAAAGTGCACCATGTTGCAAGGATGTCCATTTTGCTTCATTCATTCATCCAAAAAATATTTATTGAGCATGCCCTATGAGCTGGGCATTCTGCAGGTGCTATAGATAGAAACTAGAAAAAGTTCCTGTGCTCCAGAGATTCCAGTCTAGGGAAGAAGGAGAAACAGATACCTTTAATACTGAGGGAATTAATTAGTAAGATTCATTCATTTCTTCCATAATGTTTGTAAACTATGTACAAGTACTTTTTTATGCAGATATATAGATGTAGTCCCTGACTTGGTTGAGTCATCTTATGAACAAGCAGGACGTAATCCTGTCTCTGGTGCTCAGGGAAGTTACCTTGGAGGAGTTGCTCTCCTGTGGAACATGGAGTGCAAAGGAGAAGCCTCAAGCAAAGAGGCAGGAGAGAACATCCCAAGCAAAGCACTGGAGTCAAGATATCACACTGCATTTGAGAAACTGCAAGTACCGTAGAATGGTTGGTGTTGGGGAGCAGTAAGAGATGAGGCTGAGGAAGACGCACAAAAGAACGTGTACAGCATGTGAAGGAATTTAAACTTCACTTTGGAGATGAGGGTAAGCAAGAGAATAATATATTGGCTTGCACTTTAGCTAGATCATTCTGCAACCATGTGGAAACTGGCTTTGTGTCAGGTGGGACTGGAAGCCAGGAGTACAATTAGGAGCTCAATACAATGATCCTGACAAGAAATAACAAGGACGTGAACTAAGATAATGGCACAGGGGATAACATAACAAAATAGGACGGGCTTGAGAAATATTTAGTAAGAAGAGACAGATTTTGGTGTGTGGTTAGAGGAAGAAGCTGAAGGATTGGAGGAGTCAAGGATGACTTCCAGGTGTCTGTTTTGGGCGCCAGCTAGATTACAGCGCTGTCAGCTGATATGGCAGTAGGAAAAGAAACTCAAGGTAGATGTAGTTTTCAAGGTAGAGGCACCGAGATACAGTTTTTGCACTGAGGGAAAAAAATATTGGGAGTGAGTTAACTTAAACATGTAAGTTGAATCTATAGGAGAGAGACCATATCAAAGTTAAATTATTTTTTTGCTCCACCGAAGACTCTGAAGAGTATGAAAAGACAGGCTATACTGGGAGAAAATATTTCCAAACCACATACCCAACAAAGGCTTTGTAGGATATTTAAAGAACTCTCAAAATGTAGCAGTCAGCAAACAATCCAATTAGAAAATGGGCAAGATATTTCATCAAAGACATGAAAAGACATTTTATCAAAGAGGATGTATGGCAAATAAGCATACAAAGAGATATTCAACATCAAGAACCATGTTAACAAAAATTAAAGAGGAATGAAACTTTAGACCACCTTAAGATATCCCCACACACCTAGTAGAATGGCTAAAATAACAGTGAGGAATACCAAATGCTGGCAAGGACACGGAGGAAACTGGATCACTCACTCATTGCCATGAATGTGAAATGGTACAGATGCTCTGGGGAACAGTGTGCAGTTTCTTAAGAAATCCAACCTGGACTTGCCATTCAACTCAACAATTAAACTCTTGGGCGTTTATCCTAGAGAAACGAGAACTTATGTTTACTTAAAAACATGAGTGCTTAGAGCAGCTTCATTTATAATACCGTAGAAAACTGGAGGGCAGGGATGGAAGGCAGACATCCTTCAATGGGTGCATGGTTCAACAAACTGTGGTATTTCCATACCATTGGAATACTGTTCAGCAAACACCAGCAATAAACTACTGATACAAGAAACTGCGATGGACTTCATGGGAATGATGCAGAGTGAAAAGAGCCAGGTTTAAAAGGTTACATGCTATATTATCAACATTCTTGGATGTCATATAAATTATATATACACTCACTCACTGAGCGCATACAAAAGTGGTGAAATCTGAATAAAGTTTGTAGATTGTACCAATGTCTATTACCTGCTTTTGCTACTGCATTACAATTATGCAAGATGTTATCATTGAAGAAAGCTGGGTGAAGGGTACACAGGATCCCCTTTACCTTTTTTCCAATTTATGAATCTATAAGTATCAAATATATGTGTGTATATATTTATATACATAACACATATATAAGTATATAAATATATATTTATAAATATAATATAAATTAAATAAACATATATATAAAGGTAGGTAGGTAGGGTAGGTAGTTAATTGATAAAGTCTGGTCCTTGAAGACACAGAAGAGTTGATTCTAAGGCACAGATGGAGGGATTCACAGTAAACAGGAAGGATGTCGCTTCTCCCCTAAGAAAGGATGGTAAATAGGTGCAGGTGCAAGGAAGCAGCTGGAAGGGATAGAGGGCCAAGAGGTAAAAAGGTCAATACCTAATGTTGTCTATTTTCCATGTAAAGTAAGAATCACAACTACCTGCCGCAAGTGATGAGGAACTAGGGTACAAAGCTTGAGTGAGCTGAAGGTTTGGAATACCCACTGAGGGAAATGGGAGAGGGCATATCGTAGGAATGTATTACCCCAGTTTCTTAGCCTCACATTATTGTCTATAGTGCTGTCCAGCAGAACTTTCTGCCATTTCTATCATGAAATGTGGCTAATGTGACCAAGAAAGTAATTTTTAATTATATTTAATTTTAATGTAAATAGCCACAAGTGGTTAGTGGCTCCCTTATCGAACGGTGAAGCTAACAGATGCACAGAATAAAGAAGCAGTAAATTTTCAACCACAATCGGTCCTTCTGGGCAGTTAACAGAGATCTAGGCCTAATATCCAAAGTATACAATTTTCTTTCCTTTCTGCATTATTCATAATTCAGTTTGTACTGAAGCTGCAAATCAGTATGAAATCCTTGGCTCTTGAAGCTCCAACAACCAGCTTTCAAGCAATCCCATCTTCTATTATTTCTGAATTTCAAATCCCTTTGTCACACTTACATCCCAAATTACAAGGCAGCAAAGTCTTAAAGCGCAGCCTGAGAAGATCTAAAGCTGTGCCCCATATGTGTTTTTCAGAACATTCTAAGGCTCAGGTGGTACATGAGCCTGTCTACTCTCAGAGTGACAGCAATGTTGAGTCTGTCCTAACAGGTGTCCAAGCCAATGACAGAACCTCCAAACTCGACCATGCAGTGACTGCCCAATTTTAATTCATACCATGCCCCTCACATCTCACTGTGTCTCAAACACAGTGGCTGCCCGACAGCTGATGGGCGCTCTATAAATTACTTCCACAAGTAAACAAACAGATGAATGGTCAAATACATGACGTAAACTAAATTCATAAGTGGTGCTCCTCCTCACAATGACCACCCAAGTTCCAAGTCAAGCATCATGGTCCCAGCCTTTCCCTGACGCTGTTCTTTACAAATCCATGTCCCATATAAGGTAAAGGAATGGGTTGTGCTCACCTATGACAACATTTAACATAGAAATCCAGTTTAATCAAGACACAACTCCTCATTCAAATGTGGCAGAAACTCATCAGGTGACATGTGTGGGGGAGAAACAAGGGAGTGACTCACTGCAGAGACATTCTCACTAGAGCCCCTAATTCCACCAATGAAAATTGCTGTGCTGGACTGTTCTAGACGATTCTCCTCCGGTCAGCAATTCTTTGCAAGAGGTAAGCCCTAAGTTCCATTGACCGAAGAAGTGCCCAGGCTTGCAGGTTCCTGAGGATTTGACTGGGTAAAGCAGTTTTGGAAATAGAGGCTTTAAGTGATTCAGAGCCAGCCTGCCCTCTGCTCACAAATTGGCTTTTCAGAGATGCTCTGAGGAGGGTTTGCAGTGGAGTAGGCCTTTTCCTTGTAACCTGAGAGCTCGCCTAATGTCCCTTAAGTATTTCCCTGATAGGGCAGAGCAACCTAACAGAGCCTTTCAAGGACAGTTTGCACATTAAAAATTGATGTAGCACTTTAAAGTTTAATATTTAAACAAAATGCTTAGTGTTTACAGGCACCACACATTTTCATAGGTACCGATGAGGGGAACAGTTTGTTGGGCTGGTGAAGCACCTACTGAAAAAACTGTCAATATCCATGGTACAGATTCCTAAAAAGTTAATTCTGGGTTTTTATCCTCTGAGTATTCTGGGATAATGGTTTTTCTTCAGGCTATGGACAATATTTAGGTGGGAGGGATTGACTGCTATGTCTTCCAATGGACACGACTAGTGGAAAACCCCAAAATTCTTGGCTTCTACACCAGCCATCCTCAACCTCTATTTCTGCAGGACATGGAAGGCTTGTCATTAGCTGTAAATGATGATACAAAAATCCAATTATTGAAAAAATCCACAGAGTAAACAGAGTTCTTTCTGAGACAGGGAATAAAAGGTACATGGCAAAAACAAACGCTGGCCAAAATCTCAAAGAATGGGAATTGGGTATCTGTCTGTAACAAGCCAGGAATAGGAAAAACAAACCAAAAACAGGATGATTAAACAGTCCCATGTTTAAATAGTCCAGCTATATTCAGGTGGTATTTGAAGGGTAAAATATTAAGTGTGGTCTATAAAATACTGAGGCTGGTTCCATAAGCCACACAGAGGACCAGGCTCAATATGTTCTCATAGCCCCTTTGGGGTGCAACAGTGAATGAGCTACCACTCACTGCTTCAATGCCTTCACTTATGAGTCAAAATCCCGGGAGAAAGGGCCTGATCTGTCAAGCTCAAATCACCCATTGCCAATCACCCAGGCTAACTGCCTGCCCCTTGACTGTACTAGAGACGGGCTCATTCATTCAGTGGCTTTCATTTTCTGAGTGTGGACTACAGGCTAGGCACTAGGGATACACCAGAACCGAGTAGACGAAATCTTTGCTCTCCTGGTGCTTACATTATAGACCATCTGGGGACAAAGTGCTCCAGGCAAGAAGAACATTAATGGCAAAGTCTCAGAAGCTGGAATGAGTTTGTCATGTTGGAGGAATTGGAGCAATGGCAGCCATGGGGAGAAGAGTGGTGTTAGAGTCATGCTCGCCTCTCCTGATGTTTCTTGTCACGTAGCAGGAGCTCCACTAGGAGAGCACCCCTGGCCATTGGATTTAGTCACCCACTCACAATGCAGGAGAAACTTTCCAGTAGGAAATGGAGATGCTCTTAGGGAATGGGGCAGCCTTCTCATAAATCAATGTCTACTAGAATTCTCATCCCCATCTAGCTTGGTCCTGAAGTGAGTCCTGAAGTGAATCTACAGTTCAATGGTCAAAATGACTTCCATTATTTCCTACCAAAAGATACAGGAATGGGGGCAATAAACAATCTACAATAATCATTTGGGGGCAATTAGATATAGAAAAGGCAGTAAATAGTTTTGTTACCCCAGTAGACTCTTTGCTAAGGATGCCTGACTTGGAATTAGGGGACTAAATTTTTAAATATATATATATCTCAGTACAGGTGAACTCAAGGAACTTAATACCAGGCTGGTTCTCTGTAGAGAGAACTCTGCTCAGTAGAGCACCCTGCTCAGCACTGGTTTCTGGTTTCTGAGCCTCTCCTCCTTAATGACTGCCCAAAAAGACAAGTGTTCAATTCATCCAAGGGCAGAGGGCCTCTCCGCTTCTTTGTGCTTTGTTGCCCCTTTGTCCAGTGATGGAGGAGCAAGCCTCACAGAACTCAGGAAACCCATTTATTCACTAGATTACTGGTCTATTATAAAGCATATTAAAGGATATGAATCAACAGCCAGATGAAGAGATACAGAGGGCAAGGTCCTGAACAAAAAAGCTACGGCCCTAGTAGAGTTTGGGGACCCACATGGTGTCATGTGGAAGCATTCTGGTTGCCTAACCTACAAGCTCTCCAAACCCTACTCTTTTGGGTTTTTATGGAGGCTTCATTATTTAGGTATGATTGATTAAGTCATGAGCCATTGGTGACTGATTTCAATTTCCGCCTCCTCTCCTCTCTCTAGAGGTCCGGAAGTAGAACTCAAAGTTCCAACCCTGTAATCATTGAGTCAGTTCTCCTAGCAACCACCCCTTCCCCATCCTTAGGTGCTTTCCCAAAGTCTCCTCATTAATATAAACTCAGGTGTGGTTGAAAGGAGCTTGTTATGAATATTAAGACACCTTTATTGCCCTTATCATTTAGGAAATACCAAGGGTTTTAGGACTTTGTGCCAGAAGCAGGGATAAAAACCAAATATATATTTCTTATTGTAAAACACAGTATCTTGTGCCCCATGGTTAAACTCCCTGCTCCCCACCCTCTGGCCCAGCCTATAGCAATCTCCCCCTCTTCTGAATCAAAAGCACTTATTTCCTAAGGTAATCATTTGGCAATTACCCATACCAACCTCACAATTACTTTCAATATTCAATTCCTTCTTCTGCAATTAGGCCATGAATCAGCAGTAGGGGCACAACCTATGCCTTTGTGGTATTAAACAGGGTGACTTTCTTCTAATAACACTTAGGATTTCATTGTTATTACCATTTCTCCACCTCTTACAGACCACCCAACTTTGCAAGCTTGTTATGGATAAAGAACATTATGCCCTGACCCATAAATATCTGTCCCTTCAAATGTTCAAGAACTCTGTAAGGATTTTAAAATTTCTACTTGGAGACAAAATCAAGACACAGAATGTTAAGTAACTTGTCCCAGTCACATTGCTATGAAGTGACAGTGTTTGAATTATTATGTGAGTTCATGCTGCTCTAGAACATATCCCCAGAATCTGACAGTGTTTAGATCCCCACAGCACTCTACACAGGAGGCAAAAGGCATCTTTTTTTTTTTTTAAGAGAGATTGGGGTTAAAGAGTTGGGGGAAATAACAGATCAATATTGGTAGAGAAATCACAATGAATATATAATTTAGAACTAAGGTTCTTATCCTGTAATTGAACTTTTTGGGAATCAGTGAGTAAGCTTCAGGATGCTTGTGAACCATCTGAAATAGAAATGAAATGTACCAAAATATGTATATGTGTACATTTTTTTGGAGGGAGGGTCCATAGTGTTTTTTTAGATTTATTTATTTATTTGAGAGAGGGAGAGAGAGAGCAGGGGGATAGGCAAAGGGAGAGGGAGAGAGAGAATCTCAAGCAGACTCCCTGCTGAGCACAGAGCCAGACACAGGGCTCAATCCCACAACCCTGAGATCATGACCTGAGCTGAAACCAAGAGTCAGACCCTCAACTGACTGAGCCATCCAGGCGCCCCAGGGTCCAAAGTTTCAATGAGATTATTAAAGTGAGTCTGTGGTAGTCATTAGGGCTGATCACATATCTTCTGGCTTTCTCTCTGCCAGGTCCATTGCGAATACCTCTCCACCTCTAGAAGTAGGTATAATCATGTGACTTTGGGCCATGAAATGTGAGAAGGAACTTATGGCACTTCCAGACAGAAGCTTTAAGAGACAGGGCTTACCACCTTCCTTTTCCCTCTGGTAGAGTAGTTGGTGATGGTTGAAATGGCAACAGCTCCATTAGTTTGACTCCTGAGAGTCTACAGTCTGCTGGTGCCCCTGCCAACTCAAAATGGATATGTAGTATGGGGGGGGAAGCATTAATGCCTTATGCCACAAAAATCTTAAACTTATTTCTTACTTTGGTATATTGTAATCTATCATCACTGAGACACACCTATAACCCCCCAAATGTAAGGAGTCACTTGAATCTTAATGAACGAAATCCTAACAAAAGATGATTTCCAGGAGTAATTTCTTCTCACACTGATGAAAGCAAGAGGTATAATATTGAATTCTATTTTGATATTTCAATTATCTCTGAGTAAAATCTTCCCCCTCAATGCTAGCATAACACAAATTACTGTTCCTTCTTTATAAGTCACAGAAGCTTGTGAAAAAAAAAAAAAAGCATACATAAGTGCCAGAAACTTCTAGAGAAGGAAGCATGAGTATGAACAGGTCATAGAGGTGAAGAATTCTTCAAAGAAGTTGGACCATTTTCTCTGCTTGTCCTGATGGGAGCTCTTATCATCTTGTGCATGAAACATTCCAATAATCACTTTGTTGATTTCCTTGGCTCAAGACTAACTCTCCAATCATAACGCATTATGTGGCAATATTAATCTTTCTAAATTGCCATTTGCAGCATGTCATTTTCTTGGTCATTATCAGGCCAAGTTTTCCAACTACCAAGAAGTACAAAGGTGTTGCCTTAACATCCAAGCCCATTCTAATATGGTGCCAACTAATATCTTAGGCATTGATTCAACACCCTGACTTCCCTCCATCTGTACACTCCATACCAACCAGACCAGTTGTGTTACAGTCCCCTGAACAAATTAGTCTATTTCCACCTCAACGCCTTTGATTACAGTGTTCCTCCTGCCTTTTCAGCAAAAAAGCTGAAAGAAATGCTTCTCAGGTACTCTGGCCTTCTTGAGCATACTGAAGCAGGCTTCCAAAGACTCTGAGCAGGATAGGGGCAGATATCTCCAGGCATAGAATATTGGGAACAGAACTAGAAAGCAAAGAAAACTCCCAAAGACTCAAAAAGCTGACAGCAAGGCTACAAAGCCGAGAAGGATCTCCCATAGTTCAAAACTCAAACAGTTCATCTGTACAGTAAAGAGATTCCTGGAATCTCACCAGTGTTCAGACTCCAGTCCCTACTGAAGAGAAAGTCCTAAATATCTGAAGCCAGTAGAGAATTGAATAAAGCTAAAGCTGCCACAAAGCCCAGACCCAAGTAAATTACAAATTAGTACTCTCTTCGTAGCATCCTGAAAGAAAAAAAGAGTGTGCCTTTTTATTGGAGTAAATGCTCTTTATCTCAATCTCAAACTTTATCTCAAACTGCTTAATAAAATAGCTGGTACACAATAAGAAATTACAGGTTACATTAAGGAGAAAGAAACACTCAGATGAAGGAATCATCAGACAGGGACTTTAAAATAAATATGATACATATGTTAAGGCATCTATTGGTCAATTTGGACAATACACATGAGCTTATGAAGGATTTCAGCAGGTTAATGGAAATTATAAAAATAAACAAAAGGAAATGCTGGACATAAAGATTATACCAGAAATGAAGAATTCACTTAATGAGCTTAACAGCAGATTGAACACTGCGGAGGAAATGAATTATTACTTGAAAACAGAAAACTATACAAAGAAACTATACAAAAGGAAACATGAAGGTGAAAAATAATGGGAAAAACTGGAAGAGAGTATCTGAGATTTGAGGAGCAATACGAAAGAGTGTAATATACGTGCTATTGGAATCCCCGAAGGAGAAGAAGAGAGAAAATGGGGATAAAAGAAATCTTTAAAGAGATAAAGATCAAGGATTTTCTAAAATTGATCAAACACATCCAGCATCAAGCAGAATAAATACAAGATCAGCAAACCTCAAGCAAGATTTTAAAAAATAAAAATAACTAGGCATATCATAGTCAAAGATGAAAATAAACTTCAAAGCAGTCAGAGAAAAATGACATATTACACACAGGGGGCCAATGTTACAAATGATCCCTGACTTTTCTCTTCAGAAAAAAGGGATGACAAGACAATTGAATGATATCTCTAAAGTACTAAAGGAAAAAACTATCCACCACAACCCACAAGAATATCCTTCAAAAACTGCAGTAAAATAAAGACATGTTCAAATAAATAGCTAAAAGAACTCATTGCAAATACTGCACTAGAAGAAATTCCAAAGGCTGGAGGCAAATGACACTGGATAGAAACCTTGAATCTGCAAGAAGAAACTAAGAACACAAGAAAAAGTAAATACCTGGGTAAATATAAAAGAGTTTCATCTTTCATATTTTTAAATTTCTTTAAATACCATTGATTATTTGAAGCAAAAATCATAATATCTTATTAGTTTCAAAACCATCCAGCCCTAGTCAGCCCCCAAATTAAGTGTTTTCCTGATTTTCCCATATAAACTATATCTCAGGGTAACCAAAGAGTTGATAAGGGGAAGTTCTCTTTACAGAAGTATACCAGTTAGTAAAGAAAGAAAGATACAATTAAAACATCAACATTTTGCAACCTCTAATGAATTAAGGGATTTAGGCAAATATCATCTACAATTGCTAACAGAACAAAAGAGAAATAACCAAGCACTCTATGAATATATATATACACACACACATACATACATACACACACACACATATATATACATACATACACTCACTACTATCTATGGAAATATTGTTGCCAAAAATAATTTAACCCAAATCTGATCAGTCCTCTAGAATTTTTTTTAAAGATTTTATTTATTTATTAGACAGAGAGATACATAGTGAGAGAGGGAACACAAGCAGGGGGAGTGGGAGAGGGAGAGGGAGAAGCAGGCTCCCCGCAGAGCCCCGACGCGGGGCTCCATCCCAGGACCCTGGGATCATGACCTGAGCTGAAGGCAGACTTAATGACTGAGCCACCCAGGCGCCCCGCAATCCTCTAGAATTGACAGACTCTAGATCTAACTACCAATTTACAGAAAATACAGAAGACTGAATATTCTCCAAGAGGTATCATATGTGAATATATGTGGCCACTTACTAAAAAATTCTTTATCAGAAAGAGAGGTACATTTTTCATTTTTATATCCTACCCGAAAATACTGAATGCATTGAATCTACTAAAAAAAAAAAAAACTCCAATTAAAAAAAGGTCACACCAGCCTTCACATGGCACTCACCTGAACCTACCAGAAAGATGTTACTTAAGCATGCATGAGCTCAAAAAAATAAAATAGCCATTCTTGATCCCACCAGCCAGCCCAACTCAGCCTCAAATGCCATCTCACTTCCTTATTGGAATGCTAATGAACAGAACACATTACACATTCTTCCATCTAATAAGGAAGTGACATAGTTGAGAACTTATGCAAGATCCATCACATGTCCTTTGTAGTATTGTGAGCACCCTCGCATAAATATCAAGACACTGAAAATAAATAGTGTTGACTACACTGTGACTTGGCTGAGAATGTATTGTTCCAGGTGATTTGTTGCATATCTTAGTCTTATGTCTCAACTTTCTACTATAACTGGGGGGGAAAATAGAGATCATTTTCTCAAAGAAAAATAAAAATGAAGTGCAAGCCACTAATACATGAGCTATAGAGACATGTAAACATATTTTAAAGAGAAGCTCACAACAGCTGGAGCTTCCTTAGCCACACTGGCTGATCAACTCCATTTCATCCACCATAACTGATTTAATATGAGAGTATAATTAGTACTGTTGATCACTATCTGGTGCCAGATATCCCAAATGCCCCACCTTTGTGCTAATTAATCTTGAAAACTTTCCAAGCTTTCCTCTGTGCTGCCTGCCTCTGTTCCCCGCATCAGCACTCACAGAGCATTCTACTCAAACTGGGCAATGAGAATGGCATCACTTGGTCTTGCACACAGCGGGTACTCAGTAAACGTTTGTTTATTGGAATCACTGTTCCTTCATCACAGTAATTTTCATTAGAATGGAAAACTAAGAATCAAGATTTAGGCCTGGGTTGGTTTAACTGGCATTGATTTGAAGGCCATGGAAACTGATGTGTTCAAGTTGTTACTAAAAAGCCATCTTTAGAAAACCCAAGGAGTCATCACAGGGGTAATTTGGTGGGAATACTCAGCATTGAGACCCTGAAAGCTGATGGGTTATACCATTAGGGTGTATTTATATGTCACTAACCTAAATAAAATCAGTGGAAATCTAATGGAACTAGCCAGTGATGCTATTAAAAATCAGGCCAAAAGACTAGAGACACTGCATAATCTCTAATTTTTTATGTGAACATAATTTTCATTAAAATATCTGCAAAATAACTAAGTACATTTGATAAATGATAGGACATACATCATCTTCAACGAAGATATGGTTAACAACCTTGACATCCTGGGGTCCCTTCCTCATTCTGTCCTGTCTTCCTGAAAAGTCCTACAACCTCATAAATCCAGCATTACTTTTCCATTCTAAGTCATCCCCTACACATATGGTGGGCTTTTTCCAGGAGCCACCACTGCAAACAGTCATTTAATGTTCTCTTAGGGAACTAGGTGTTGCATGGAAGTGTTGAATCACTATATTGTACACCTGAAACTGATATTATATTGTATGTTAACCAACTGGAATTTGAATAAAAACTTAAAAAAAAAAGAAAAGAAAGTTCTCTTAGAGTGGTAAAGGTGGAAGGTAGAGGATAATACCAAGAATGGGCCCAAGAACTGGAAGAAGCAAAGTGAAAATATCCAATTTGGACAATTATAGTTCAGCACCAATTGTGGTGAGCTCTGTGGCTCTTGCTCACACTTCCTAACGGAAAGTGCACACTGCTGCTTGGGGGAACTACACTTTCAATTTGAGAAACAATAGCCTTATAATTCAGGTTACTTAAAAACACTTCTTGAAAAGGGAGAGAAAAGGAACAGCCAAAGATTGGGGTTTTATGGCGTTTTAAGTTTGCAGCACTAAGTTCTCTTGAAAAGACAGTGATTGTGAGTGCTAAAATGAGTCTAGTGAATTACACAAAAGCCTGGTGCAACGTGATGTACCTCTGTCACGCACAAAAAAATGAAGCACTTTTTCTCTCCATCTCAACATGCTTGTCTTCAGCTGTGCCTAGCAGCATCTGCAGGAATGGTCTTGGAGTTCAGCACAGTGGCAAGGAAGACGAACACCCCAGCAGGATCATCATCTTACATTTTCATTAGGCTTTACTCTCTTCAGAGGGCTTAAACCATGACAGCTCTCTCAGGCACCTCTCTGCTTAGTTCTTCATTGAATCCACTTTCTCCTTCCCTTCCTTGCTGTGGGCATCCCCCAAACCTCAGTCTCATCCACCCCAAATCTTCTCTCTCCATATTTTTCCCAGAGTGCACTGCTGTAACCTCAGAACTTTTAACTAGTACCTTAACTAGTTACCACCCCATTCTATATTGCACAGTTAAAAATTTGCTACAAGGCTAGATCTTATGTCAAGTAAATAAATAATAATAATAATAATAATAAGAGGGCAGGAGGAAACTTTTGGATTTGATGACTATGTTGATGGCTTAGATTGTGGTGATGGTTTCATGGGTGTAAAATTATCTCCAAACTCACTAAGTTGTATACATTGACTACATACAGCTTTTTTTATATTTAAAAAATTTTTTGGAGAACTTATCACTAAGAAAATAATCATCATACTTCTCAAAACTATTTGTTTATACTTTATTTCTAAACTAGTCTTTAAATAAAATTTTTTTTTAAGTTGGCGGGGGATGCCTGACTGGCTCAGTCTGAAGAGCATGTGGCTCTTGATCTTGGGCCATGAGTTCAAGCCCCACATTTGGTGGAGAGATTACTTAAAGAAATAAAATTTTAAAAATAAATAAACTAGCCTTGAAAATTAAGATTTAATTTTTCATTTGTAATATAAAAAGAATGCCCATATATTTAAGGAAATATAGAAAATATAATACCTAAACATAGAGAAAAATTTAGTTCCCAAAGACAATAACTATAAATCATTGGTTGTATTTTCTTTCTAGAATTTCCTATACATATTTTAATGCAGTTGCATATATATAATGCAATTCATATATATATGAATATACCATTTGGATTCTACTTTAAAATTTTTATAAAATAGACATATTTTCATGTTAGTACAAAAAAAGAACTTTAGCTCTAACCCCTATGATAATAATTCTCTCATCTTTAACTCCCAAATCAGAATATTTAGGAAATATTTACAAGAGAATATATTTTTGAGTTTAAAAGTGATGGAAGGGGACACCTGGGTGGCTCAGTCAATCTGCCTTTGGCTCAGGTCATGAGCCCAGAGTCCTAGGATTGAGCCCCTTGTCCAGCTCCCCGCTCAGCAGGGAATCTGCCTCCCCCTCTCCCTTTGCCCCTCCCCCCCACTCATGCTCACTCTCTCAAATAAATAAATAAAGTCTTAAATAAATAAATAAATAAAAGTGATGGAAGAAATCATTTAAAAATTCAGGTATGTTTGTGCAAAATTTGTAATGTCTACACTCCCAAAAGTAAACAAAAATTAAAAAGCAAACACTTAACCATAAATATACTGCCTTAAGTACAACAAATTAACATATATAAATATTATAATATATAATATAAATATTATGATATATAATAGATAAATCACAAAAGAAGAAATGCAGATCTCATACATATATGGGAGGAAAAAAACACTTGAAGAAATGTAAATTTAAACAATTTAAGCAGAAAAATAGCCATAATGTGGATAATTCATGCACCAAAATGCTCACATTGTGTTATCACCATAATATCAAACTGGAAGCCAACCTAGATGTACAACACTAGGGTAATGGCTAGCTAATTATGGTACAATGTATAGTAGGATCCATGGTGGGCTTTAGGGGATCTTCACATATTTCATAAAAAGAATACTTTTTCCCAAATAGTGAAGAGTTAAGCCTACTTGAAGAGGCTTCTGGGTAAATATGAAGGACTGGATACATGCATTATATCTGCTTGTTTCTAAAACTCCACAGGAAAGGGGACAAGGGACAAAGAGAACCAGAGAAGGGACAATAGTGGACATGATAATTCAATAAAATTTCAGAAGGTGAAAAACAGATGGAGAAGTCAAAAATGACTTGGCAGAGCTGAAGGAAGCTGAAACCCAAGAGCCTGTGAAGGAGAAACCAATGAGAAAATGCTGATTCACCCTCCACAAAACCCCTGAAAGAAATCAGAAATCAGCAGTTTCAGCTACAGTGTGGGAGAAGCAAGTGAAAAAAACTGGAAAAATCTTGTGGGGAATAGTTAGTCCTAGGTCCCTCCTTCTAATTGAGCAGTCAGACAACCTTTAACTCCCCCCAAAGAGATAGGAGATTTATTCTTGGCAGCATAGAAACAGAGATTCTGTACTTAAAAACACAGGCATGACAGAGAGTTGTGATGATGTCTCAGACTAAAAATGGAAATTAAGGGAAAGCCTGCACCCTGAGACTAAGCTCCCTTCCCCAGTCCAAGAGTGCCAGCAACCAGGCTTACCTGGACTCCAGGACCTTTCTCTGGAAGACTGAATGGTCACAAAGAGCAGCTCCATAGACTCATGCATTTGGGGGCCCCTCAACAGATCCAGCTTAGTCCTGATCATCCCATAATCAAGCACACCAGTTAACACGCCTCACCTACCTGCACACAGATTCCAGTCAGCATTTTAGTGCTTTACTCTTTAATAACAATGCACAGCTACAGACTCTAGAAATGTCAGGCAAGTCTCCCCTCCAAAATAGACAGATCAAAACAATCAAATAAGAAAAAGTAGCTTGGAGGAAACAGAGACAATGCAGGAAACAAGAAAACTATAAAACTAACACTCAGAGGAATGGGAAGACATAGCACCCATCAAGTAAGAACAAAAGAAATAATCGGAAAAACAAGAAAGAGCTATAAGTAATTAAAATATGATGGTCAAAACTGACTAATGAAACTGTCAGAACCTTGTCTGAACCATATATGAAACTTCTATGTAGATTCCATTTGAACAGAAAGAGGCTTACTGATAAAAGTAAATTTTTAATATTCTGCTCTATACAATGCATTATTTTCAGGCATTTTAAAATCATAGTCAATAGGGTTCCTCATAACACAGAAAAATGCTTATGATATACCACTGAATATGAAAAGCAGAAAAATTTATATTAAGTATTACAGGGGTATGCTCAGGTATTAGAGGTATATACAGGTATATATTACAATGTATTTTCACCTGTATATATGTGCCCATTGTTGTGTGTATGTGCTGACCTCTTCCTAGACTACTAGCATTTCTATTTCTCACTCTCTCCATCCTCCACAGAATCAAACTTATCTCCAGGGCAGGAAAGATTTTGCTACTTCAATATGGAAGTATGCACGATCCAATTTCCAGAAAAATTTATACGGAAAAAAATGCACCTTCTGCTGATAATCTGAATGTACCTTAGAAGTATGAGGGTAGTTTTGGCAGAAAACTAATATAAATCAAACAAAACAGCAAAATAAGGCATAAAAGGAAGACATTCAAAACCTAAGTTTCTAGGTAGGTCTGGATGGATAGTTTACCTCATAGGAAAGCTCCCTGGGGCCTTGCTCATGTCTATCACTCCTATTTTATAGGCAATTGTTACAGGTTTGGTGATCTAATTTTCAAGTTCAAGCAAATTAGCAGCAACTAACAAAACCAGATGAGAACCTGAGGCATCAAGAAAAAACAGAACTCTGTTTATAAAGTTAGAAAAGTATGAAATACATTTTTTAATTTCTATCCAAAATTATCAAAATTTTAAAAAACATTTCCAAATAACCCATATATCTGCCAATGGGTTGAATGATGAATGGAAGGAAATTGATGAATCAACCATGACACATCCACACAATGGAGTACTATGCAACCATGAGGGTGGCGTGAGAAAGACCTCTATATACTAATATGGGGTGACATTTAGGATATCTTATTAAGTGAAAAGAACAAATTGTGAAACAGGATATATAATATGCTATGCTCTGTGAGAAAAAAAACAGGAGGACAATACATACTTGCCTGTTGTTGCAAAAATTAATAGGAAGAATAAACCAGAAACTAATTTTTAAAAATGGTCATCTATAGGGACAGAGGAGAAATCAGGTAGAGGGGATAAAGATGGAAGTAAGACTTCTATGACTTTACATCTTTATATAATTTTGATTTTTTTTACTCCTGTAAATGTTTTCTATAATTCAAAAAATAAAATTAACCAAAAAGGGAAAGGAACTATTTAATTTAAAACAACACAAAACAAACTTAAATATTTATCAAATTTTTAACATAACCATGCGAGGACAAAATTATTTCAAATGTTTTTTAAGCATAGCACATTGTTATCCAATCATTAGATATGTTATAAAGATAAAAGAACCACAAAGAAATCTTTATCTTCACTTAGTTTTTTGAACTAGTAATATTGGTGCTATTGTTTTAAAAAATTGTAAGGTAAGGCAAATGAGTAAACTGTTAGTGTTATTAAGAATTTAGATTGTTAATTAAGAAAGAAGAGGTATCTATGTAAAATCAAAGGTAAGATATAATGTATAATGTTGAATTTGAGTTAGAAATATTATTATTTACAGCACATAAGCCTTCCTCTCAGGCTTTGGTATCTGAGGAACACAGGTTAAGAACAAGCCTATAAGGAAACAGACAAATCCAGAATGTGGAACATTCTAAATAACAGGCTTGGTCTGTTTAAAAAAAAGAGTGGGGGGGGGCGCCTGGGTGGCTCAGTCGTTAAGCGTCTGCCTTCAGCTCAGGTCGTGATCCCAGGGTCCTGGGATCAAGTCCCACATCCAGCTCCCTGCTCAGTGGGAGGACTGCTTCTCCCTCTCCCACTCCCCCTGCTTGTGTTCCCTCTCTTGCTCTCTCTCTGTCAAATAAATAAATAAAAATCTTTAAAATAAAAAAAAAATCACTGTCTTAAGTAGAGGTGAGTGAGCAAACAAAACAACCAAAAACAACATCTGAGCCTTGATTGGATCCAGTTAAACAAAATCAACTACAAAAGATACATGGGGATGGGGCACCTAGCTAGCTCAGTCCTTGGAGTGGGTGACTCTTGATCTCCGGGTATTGAGCTCTAGTCCCATGTTGGGGGTAGTGATTACTTAAAATAATTAAATAATAAATAAAATGATATATGGGTGATAACTAGGAAATTTTGACTAGGGACTCGATATTAGATAATACTGAAATTATTGCTCATATTCTTAGGTGTGATTACGGTTTAGTAGTTAGAAGAATGTTTTCATTCTAAAGAGTCGCATGCTGAATATTAGGGCTCATGTGTCAAAATGTCTGTAACCAACTTCCATATGTATATTATCCACACACACATATTTATACATTAAGGAAAATGGTAATGTTACTATTGAATCTATGTCATGTTAATAATTGTTGAATCTAGGTGATAGGTATGGTATATGATGCTTATGTATTGGTCTTTCAAGTATTCTGTATATTTGAAACTTTTCATTGAAAATTTTGAAGAAAAGTGTTTATAGTTAAGAAGGTAAATAGTCGGGCTGGCCTCTGGCTCCTTCTTCCTCCGCACGTGGCTGGTGGCCACAGAGCAGTTCAGTTCGTGCAGTCCTCACTGCCTGCATCTCCTGCAGGCTCTCCTCCTGTCACTGGAGCCACCATGCTGAGACCAATCCTGTGGCATCTTCCATATCCAACCAGGACTGTGGCCACCCTGGGGCATGGCCCAGAGGGGAACTGGGTGACCATACTGGACATTGTGGAATAATTCATCCAAATGTTACCATATTCATTGGAAATAGCATGATAGCTCATCTTCCCAGATTATTTGAGGAAGCAGAGAAAAAAGGAAAAGGTCTGGAAGGCTGGGGAAAAAGGCTTATCCTATCTGACAGTGCTCATATCGTATTCAATTTTCATCAAGCACCTGATGGTCTCCAGGAGCAACAGAGACCAGAACAAGCAGGAAAATTTGGGGTACCACAAAAGGTATTGGCCCAGTTTATTCTTCCAAGGCTACTGGGGGTGGACTGCGGATGTGTGATCTTGTTTCTGACTTTGATGGCTTCTCAGGGAGGTTCAAAGTTCTGGCTAACCAATACAAATCATATATCCCACTTTGGAAATTGACACTGAAAGTGAATTACAAAAACTCAAGGGCTATATGGAAAGGATTAAACCAATGGTGAGAGACGGAGTTTATTTCCTCTCCGAGGCCCTAGATGGACCACCAAAGAAAATCTTGGTAGAAGATGCCAATGCAGCACTACTAGATATTAATTTTGGAACTTATCCATTTGTAACCTCTTTGAACTGTACAGTTGGAGGTGTCTGTCCCTGGTTGGGTATACCCCCTCACAATGTTGGAGAAGTGATGGGGTCATAAAAGCTTACACAACTCAAGTTGGCATTGGTACCTTCCCTACAGAGTAAGACAATGAAATTGGAGAATTATTACAAACAAGAGGTGGAGAGTTTGGGGTAACCACTGGCAGGAAAAGAAGGTATGTCTGGCTGGACCCCATTTTGCTCAAATATGCTCATATGATTAATGGATTTCCTGCATTTGCCAAATTGGATATTTTGGACATGTTTATGGAAATCAAAGTTGGAGTTGCTTACAAGTTAGGTGGTGAAATTTCCCAGCAAACCAAGAAGTCTTAAATAAAGTTGAAGTTCAATATAAGACTCTCCCACTTTGGAACACAGATATATCAAATGCAAGGACACTTAAAGAACTACCTGTTAGTGCAAAAAATTACATTTGATTTATTGAAGAAGAGCTTCAAATTCAAGCTAAATGGATCAGTGTAGGTAAATCCAGAGAGTCTATGATTCAATTCTTTTAATTGAATTAATTGAATGTTTCTCGTGACACGAGAAACATTCCTTGAGGTGGGGGGGAAAGGACTTTCGTAAATATTTCATTTATGATCTGCAAATTTCAAGAATAAGACACTGAAGTGAGTTTTAAGCCCTACAATAGTTTCCAGTCATTTAAGACGGCTGGCTGGTGTGGAGAGAAACTTCGGCATGTTCCAGGGTCAACCACCTTTGCTGGCAGAATCCCCGAGTCATGTGTTGCTCCCGCTGCTCATGGTGCCATGTTTTCTCTCAGTGTTTAGAAGTAGTATGACCCATGTTGTTTGAAATTTAAAATAGAGTTCCTTTCAGTGTAGTTTTTCTTCATCATTGTCATTGTGTGTTCTTAGGTTTTACCTCTATTAAATGATAAGGACAATTAACGCAGTTTTGCACAAATATTTTCTACATTCTGGTCATTCAATTTGTCATTTTGATCTTTGCTGTTAGAAAAAAAAATGATGAAAAGAAAGGTTCTGGAAACTTGTAATGCTATAAATTCTGTTTAACCTGTAAACTGTTTATTTTCTGCTGAGACTATAGCAAATTTGAGCTTTGGCAGGGAAGGGGGCTTATATTCATGTATCCTTTAATTTGTATAGATCACAAAATTTACTTATCTGTGTAAGTTATTTAAAAAATTTAACATTTAATTAAATGTCCAGAGGAAGGTAATTCCCTAAAACAGCAATCTTAATGTTAAAAATATTAGTTATTAAAAGATCATTGTGATAAGTGGTGGATATTTTTCTTTAATTTCAGACATTAACTCTGAAATGTATAGCTGCCCTTTTAAATTTACCATTATTTCTAAATCCAGTGGATTGATTTTTCAACATTTTGCCTGTTGGTATGCCTACAAAATCATCTTTAATGTCCAAATGAACCCAAATTGTTGGTCATAATTTTGATCATACCTTTATTTTTTCTTTCTTGGAAAAAAAGAGGTGTTGTTTTAACAATTAGGCTTAACATACTGCGTTGTAGGTTATCCTTCAATGAATTATTTTAAATGCTTAAATTAGGCGCCACTTAAATTTATTTTATTATACAATCAATAGCTGATTAAAAAGGACCACATATTTCTAGTAAAATAAATAATAATAATAATAAGGTAAATACTCAGCTACATATTATTAAAAGTAGCTATTAAATTAAATTTATTAATTATGTATTATATTAAAGTAGCTATTCAGAACTACTCATTCCTCAAAAATTATAATTTTACTATAGAATTCAGTAAACCAACCACTATATATAACAGTGAAAGACTGTAAGAGAGTCTTTCAGAAGGAAAAATGAGTACAAATGAAGTCAGTTCATATGTTGGAGCAAGATGGGTGAGTGAGCAGGAGGAGAGAGCATATAATCCTAAAATATCCATCTGGAAGAAGGTGCTCAGATTTTTTTTCTAATTATCCCTGTGTTTACATATAAACATCTATGGAAATCCGCTGAGCTCGCACATTGATGGCCGAATGGCAGTTCAAACTAATTCTGGTTCCATTTCCTAGAAAAATGGCACCATCTGCTGGCTGGGCAAAGGCAGAATTCATAGGCCTGACCTGTTTCTTTCCTAGGTCAGTGAAAATCAGTTCCATACTGCAAAACTTTTCAGGATTCATCTTGGGGAAGAGATCAGAGTACCTTCATGGATGTTCATCACTTGTGCAGAAGAGACAGATAAACTCTCTCATTTTAATGCCTTAAAATTTTATATGAGCTGCTCGGAAGGCTTCTTCTTGTTTTTTAACAGAGAATGACAATGTTAACCAAGCTTTCAAGGGTAACATGACCAGAGTAGATCACTCTTTTACCAGCTCACCCCTGCACCCCCCATCATTTACAGAACAATATTCTAACATCTCTGATCTCAGATTTGCTTTGCTTTTGTAGAAACATCCAATAATTTGGTGATAAGTTCAACAGAATGATATATTTTTTATGTCCCCAAGGAGGAGACAACCAACATTTCAAATCTTCAAGTGGCCTCAATACAGCCACAGATTTAAGAGGGTGATATGCCCAGAACAGACACAGACACTCTGGACAAATGAAAATGTGTGTATTCCTCTCTAGTTTCTTAACCTGGTGGGCTATACAAAACCCAAGAAGTTAAAACTGACTTTTTTTTTTTTTTTTTGCATCCTTTCTCTTAAACCCTGCACTGGGTTCTCTCCTGACTTTCCCTGAGTGGCAACATAGTCCCCAACAAAAGAAATCACTTCAACCCTGTTAAGGGCTGAATTGTGTCCTCCAAAATTCATATGTTGTAGTCCTACCCCTAGAATCTCCAACTGACTGTATTTGGAGATAGGGTCTTTAAAGAGGTAATTAAGGTGAAATGAGTTCATTCGGGTATAGGCCCAAATCTAATGTGACTAGTGTCCTTAAAAGAAGAGCAGGTTACGACACACTCACACAGAAAGAAGACTGTGTGAAGATGGTGGGGGAAAGACGGTCAACTGCAAGCCAAGGCGAGAGGCCTCAGGAGAAACCAACCCTGATGACACCTTGATCTCAGACATCTGTAGCCTCCAGAATTGTGAAAAAAGAAATTTCTGTTGTTTTGGCCACCCAGTCCGTGGTGCTTTTTTACGGCAGCCCCAGCAAAAATACCAATCCCATGTTTATACAGCAGCTGAGAGAAAGGAAAGCAAGAGAAGTAACAGGAAGTGAAGCTAAAGCAGCTGCTTGTCACAGAAAGAGGGAGCTTTGGATGTCTTCCTCACTCCCACCCAAGCTCCAACCACTATGGCTCGTGGTGAGTTTCTAAGGACCCCAGTATGTCTTTGCCCCACGTCAGAGCTCCTCTTCCATGGAATGGAAAAAAGATTGGGAAGCTGTGAGCTTCACCCAGAGATTAGAGAAGGTAGCCAGCAATTAAATTGTTATTGCCCTGTACAAAACAAGTAGCAAAAAATGTGTTGCTGAACAACAGGTAGGCTGTGAACAGGGGCAGGGAACCTCTTTCCTTCTAAGTTAATTGCAGCCCATTCCTCTTCTCTAATTGCAAAAGTAAAACATTTTTATTGTAGAAAATAGAAAAGATATAAGATATAAAGAAGAGAAGTCATCTGTAATCCTCACTCGGAGGCAACTATTTACTGTTTTAATGTTTCATTCCAGTCATTTTTCTATGTATATGTTTAACCAAATTAGATGCACATAGAGTTTTATATTTTGCTTTTTCCCCTTATCATATGGATAAAAATGTTCTCATTTCATTAAATCTTATTCTCTTCCCTATTTTCTTGGGACTTGTGTGAGCCTTAGCAATGAGGCCAGTGACTCACTTCCAAGCAGGGGCTCCCAGCTCCACGTGACCACCACCAGCCCACCAGTGAAAACGGTCTACTCAGAGTCACTGAGGCAAGGAACATTTGCTGACCAGCCCCCTCTCACTTGTAGATGACACACAGTCCACTGGAGTCAACATGAGTGGCCACAGCAATGACAATGGTCATTGGGGTCACAGAGAAACCCCCTCTTTCTTCAAGTAGCTGGTTAGAGATTTAAGTCATTAAACAGAGGCTCTGAGGCTCTCTATTTAACTCTCTTCTCTGATGATCTACTTTGCCTGAGTAAACTTTCACACTCCTTTAATGCAAATTCATCCTACCTTTGACACCAGGCCAAGGTGGAACCAAGTTCACGTCTCTCTTTCAGCTCCCTTGGTCTCTGGAGAATCTACCTGTGCTTCTGTCTCGGCATTTATACCCATATCTCTGCCACAGGTGGAAACTACTCTTCTCTTGTCCTCTTTTCCATGTACCTTATCTATACAACTCATTTATATAACATAGAGACCAACACCAACCACCCCTACACGACCATACACAGCTCACTTCACTTCCCTTCTGAACTCACAGGAGCCTCAGGAGTTTCTTTCCCCCACTCCCCACTTCCAGGTACTCCCCTGCAGTAAACTCAGTGAACTCTCACAGTAACGCTTATCTATATTTTAAAAATAAGAGAACACAGAGGCACAGAAGCAAAATGACTTACCCAAGGCCACATAATTAATAAGGGGATGAACAAGAATTTGAACCCAGGCTTTCTTGCTCCAGAGTTTGTGTGCTTAATGGCTATATTTTGTTACTAACAATGATTAACATTTCTTGAGGATGCACTCTACGCCAGATGTTGTGCTAAGCCGAATCTCAGAACAACCCTGGGAGGTAAATGTTAGTATGAGCTCCATTTTACAGTTGAGAAAATTGGATGTATTACAGTCACTACACCTTACCTAGTCAATCATTGGCTTTATTGGCCATGTGATAGCGGGAATTTTTGTTTTGTTTTCATTTTTTGAAACTTATCTTTAAATATTTGTTTTTATCTACAATAACATTCACTTTTTTGGATGTAATGTCCTGTTGATGATTGCACAGAGGCAGGTTCAAGACACAGAATAGTTCTGTCACCCCTAAATTTCCCTTGTGTTGCTCCTTTGTAATCAAACATTCCCCAGTCCCATCCTCTGGCAACCCATGATCTGCTTTCTGGCCCTGTCGTTTTGTCCTAAAACAGCCCAGCATGCTCTACATCACACCCTTCTCTGCATTTTAATGTGATTATGTTTATAGACTTCATAATATTAAACTACAGTGAACATTTAGAATAAATGTCTTTGGTTATGGTGTATTTTCTCCTAGTGCACTGTTGGAATCCGTTTGCTGGTATTTTATTAGGATTTTGCATCAACAATTATAAGTGAGGTTAGTCTGTGGTTTCCTTTCTTGTGCTATCTTGGTCAGGTTTTAGATCAGTGTCATACGAGCCTAATAAAATAACGGGGATGCTTCCTTCTTTCTCTGTGGTACAGACTAATTAAAATAACACCAGATTCAGGGCACCTGAGTAGCCCATCAATTGAGTGTCAGACTCTTGATTTCAGCTCAGGTCATGATCTCAGGGTTGTGAGATCAAGCCCCATGTTGGGCTCTGCACTCAGCAGAGTCTGCTTGAGATCCTCTCCCTCTCACCCTCCCCTGCTCAAGCTCTCTTGTGCGCGCTCTCTCTCTCTCAAATAAATAAAATTTAAAAAAAAAATAACATCAGATTCATCTTTTCCAGAGAGGTTTGTCAGGTACCTTTTTGACAAGTAAAACCGGTTTTCTGACACAAGATGCAGACACAGATCATCTCTGCCTCCACACACGGGCCTTCCTTCATTTCCACCCCTCACTTTATTTTCCTCGCTTGCCTCAGTCCTTCCTTCTGCTCCTCCCCAGAGTCTCTGCAAGAGCCTGCTTTCAAACCTGCCTTTTCATTACTCCCCTCATTTCACCAGAACAATGCCAGTTATAACATATTTAAATTTCTCATTTGCATGTCACATTACCAAGTTCATTTGAAATTACAAAACTTCTCACCAAATTAGTTTAGTTTTTTTGTTTTTGTTGTTTTTTTTTTTTTAGAGACAGAGAGAAGGAGGAGGGGCACAGGGAGAAGGAGAGAGACAATCTCAAGTAGACTCCACGATCATCATGGAACCCAACATGGGGCTCGATCTCATGACCTTGAGATCATGACCTGAGCTGAAACCAAGAACTGGACACTTAACCAACTGAGCCACCCAGGTGCCCCACAGTAGTTATTTCAGAACAATATTTTGTAGTGGGAGAAAGGTGGCCAAGGGGTATAAAAGCCTACAGAGTGTTTCCCAGCATGCCACGGCCAACCTAATTCCACTATCTGGTTTTTGTTTGTTTCATATTGTGAAGAGAGGAACCAGAGAGCAAATATAAGACTATAAAGATTTCTTGCAACAGCGGTTATGTTCATAGAAGCAAAAGTGAACGGAGAACAGAAATAATTTTGTGACTGAAAGTGCAGGGATGGTAGATGCAGGAAATTTCATGGCATGACATGTCCATTTAACTGTGTTTATACAGATCTGGCCTCAGAGTGAAATCAGTCAGTTGCTTTTAAAACCTCAAGACTATTTTCAGACAGTGGTATGTTATAAAATATTTCATTTTTGATAATTCTATAAACTGTATTTTGGATGACTCAATCTAACTTTGTTTTTGCCTTGAAAAGTCAACTCTGAAGGGGCTCCTATAATACTTTGGGGTTTTTGGTTTTTTTTACAATTCTTCTCTAAGGTAATAAGCACTGAAAGGTTAATTTAAATAAATTTGAATGTGAATCTATTTTATTTGCTTATAAGACCACACAGAGATTTGTTTATATCCCTTTTATATTAAAAAAAAAAAAGAAGACCACACTTGTCACCTAATCAGAGAAATAAGAAATGATATCAGGAGTCATCAGTCACTTTAAAAATTGGCCCACCACAGGATTTGCTGTGCTCTGGAACAGCGTAGCTGCTGTACAGAGGACAGCATGCATCACAGAGGCTTCGAGATGGGGGCTGGGCTCTGCAATTCCTTTGTTGACTCCTACTCCCTCTGCTGGCTCCACTGCTCAGTGACCGTCCGGAGACAACACATGTGTCAGGCCCCCAATGGGCCTCAGGAACTGGCAAAGACTGGTAACTAGTACTAGTCAGTCAGAGAAAGACAAACACCGTATGATCTCACTCCTATGTGGAATTTAAGAAACAAAACAGATGAACATGGGGAAGGGAGGGAAAAATAAAATAAGATGAAATCAGAGGGAGGGAGGACAAACCACAAGAGACTCTTAATTCTAGGGAACAAACTGAGGGTCGCTGGAGGGGAGGTGGGTGGGGGAGATAGGGTAACTGGGTGATGGGCATTAAGGAGGGCACATGATGGAATGAGCCCTGGGTGTTATATGAAACTGATGAATCACTAAACTCTGTCTCTGAAACTAATAATATACTCTATGTTAATTAATTGTTTACAAAAAGAAAAAAGACAAGTACAAATGGGCAAGCTGAGCCCTAATGGGTGACAGATTTGGTCAAATTCACAAAGTCAGTGACGGGGCCAGTGCTGTGACCACAGGCTATTCACTATGCCATACAGCCCTCACAACGGCAAAATATTCAGAGCTGTTTAAATATTCTAGCACTTAGTGATATTCCTAACCTATGAGTTGACCTATATTAAAAAAAATAAAAATATCTTTCAAGGTGCATGTATCATTAATTTATAATGTATGCATAATGGTTGACATTTTAGCAGAGTTAAAAGAAAGGTTTGGGGGCGCCTGGGTGGCTCAGTCGTTAAGCGTCTGCCTTCGGCTCAGGTCATGATCCCAGGGTCCTGGGATCGAGTCCCCACATCGGGCTCCCTGCCCCACGGGAAGCCTGCTTCTCCCTCTCCCACTCCCCCTGCTTGTGTTCCTGCTCTCACTGTCTCTCTCTCTGTCAAATAAATAAATAAAATCTTTAAAAAAAAAAAAAAGGTTCTGCTACTGATAGGAGTGATACATAAAACAAAAATAATGACTCTCCAAAACATTATGCTGAGGAAAAGAAGCCAGACAGAAAATAGTTCATTCATAAGATTCCACGTACATGAAAGTTCTATTTCCAGAAGAGGTGCATCTATGAGAACAGAAGTCAAATCAGTTTGGTTACCTGGAGCAGGAGAAACTTCAAATGGACATAAACAAACCATTTGGTGTGATAGAAATGTTCTATACCTTGATTGTAGCATTGGTTACACAGTCACCCATGTTTGTCAAAACTCATTAAATTATACATTTTAAGTGAATGCATTTTCTATTGTAAATTGTACATCAATAAAGTTGATTTACAAAAAAATTCTGGGGTTGCCTGGGTGGCTCAGTTGGTTAAGCGTTAGACTCTGGATTTTGGCTCAGGTCATGATCTCCAGGTTGTGGGGTCAAGCTCCAAGTCAGGCTCCACACTGAGTGTGGAACCTGTTTGAGGATTCTCTCTCCCTTTCGCTCCACCCCTCCCCCTGCCCCTGCTCATGCTCTCTCTCTAAAAAAAAAAAAAAATTCTGTACTAGTTAAATCATAAAATGTAATCTGTTCTTTCAACCTGAATATACTCAGACTCATTTTTTTAAAAGAGGAAAAAGAACAGATACCATCTTCATCATTTAGGCACAAACTTGTATTTCCTTTAAAGAACAAAAATCTAGATCCAAAAGGCAGGGTTAGAGAGGGGAATCAATGTCTCTGCATGCTCTGCCAAAGACATTACGCTGACAGGACAAGGAAAATTATGACATGAGTATAGCGCTGGATGAGAAAGTCTTCCTTGTCTCAACCCCTCCTGTCTCGGTGGCACTTGTTCATGTGTGAGCCAAAGGCCTGCATGCATGTGGCAGAGACAAAGGCAGGACAGAGTGAATGCGCTGGAGTGCCCAGGCCCTCGCAGAGGTATGTGCTCTAGGGTGGGCACTCGGCTGGTGGGTGGTACTGATTCAAAGCTGGGTGCAGCTTTGAAGCTACATTGCAGAGTGACCCTGCTTTCATCTGCCACTCTTCAGAAACACCCTCCCACGATTATTACTTTATGATACCAGGTCTTATGCACGTGAATTAGGAGTCAGGTGGAAAAAGCCGTTCCAAATTCTGTGATCAAATTAGCTTGTTGGGCGCCTGGGTGGCTCAGTTGGTTAAGCGACTGCCTTCGGCTCAGGTCATGATCCTGGAGTCCCTGGATCGAGTCCCGCATCGGGCTCCCTGCTCAGCAGGGAGTCTGCTTCTCCCTCTGACCCTCCCCCCCCCATGCTCTCTCTCTCTATCTCATTCTCTCTCTCAAATAAATAAATAAAATCTTTTTTTAAAAAATTAGCTTGTAAAAAAGTGAACTAAACAAGTGTTTCCTGTTATATCTATCCCCCCCCACCAAGAGAGGGATATTTTATGTTTTACAATTTTATCTGACCCCTATGTCATTGGTGGGAGACATTACTTTGGGCATGACACAATCCAGAGAATGCTAGGTCATCTGAGACAGCTAAGAATGTGGCGGTAGCAACAGAGAGTGTACTCACAAGGCGGTAAATAAACTAAGACTAACACATATTATGCTTTAGGCACTGTTATAAACTCTTTATCTCATTTAATCTTCATATCAACCTTCTTGTGGAAGTACTGTTATTTCCCCCATTTTACAGTTGAAGAAACTGAGGCAGAGAGAAGTTCAGCAGCTTGACCAAGCTTATAGAATTAGTAAAGGTCAAGGCAGAAAGCAAACCCAGGCTGTCTGGCCCCAGAGCTCATGCTTTTAATAATCATGTTATAGTGCCTCTTGGCAGAAGAAGGAAATAAAGGAGTGGGCACTTTAGACCTTCACTACTCAAAGTGTGGTCCATGGGTGAGCAGCATCACCATCAACTGGGAGCTTGTCAAGACTACACAGCCACAGGCCCCACTTGGGACCTATTCAATTAGAATTAGCATTTTAACAAGATCTTCAGGTGATCCATTAAAATTTGATAAGCACAGCTCTAAACAAGAAAGCCTTAGGTATTTCTTGTTTTGGTTTACTTTTGTTTTAGTCCCAGACTCCTTTGAGAATGTGATGAAAATCATGGAGCCTGAGCATAAGGTGCATAGGATTTCAAAGAGCTCATGGACTCATGCTTACAAAACGTTGCTATATGGACAGTTTGAAGATGCTGGAACCAGTCTTTTATGCTTTCCATGCATTAGCACATTTAGTCCTTATAAACCTATTATTGATAACAGAAACTTGAAGAGGTTAACTTGCCTTAGTCATAGCTAAGAAGAGGAGATGTCAGGGTCAAATCTGGACATTCTGTTGCCAGGGTCAAGCTATCACACCAAGCTGCTAGGAGTAACTCAGCCACAGTGATTCTGAGGTACATCCCAACAGAATTTGCCCTCTCTTTGACTAGTGTGCAGTTCTGAAAGAAGCACTGATGGAGTGAAGAGGAAAGGGACACTGCCTAGAAGAAGGAGGTTGGCCAGATGGATCCTAGCAATCTGTGGATGGTGGATGTCCACCCAGATCCCCCTGGCATATCTTACTGACCATTTCCAACCTGCAGAGCCTCAGTTGACATGCCAATCCATGATCTGTGCCTACTGCACTATTGTACTCTAAGCCAGGGTTGACAGACCGATTTAATGTCACGGGCCAACTGGTTAACTGGTAGTAGCTTCTTGGTGTTTGACACTGAAAAGGAGCCAGTTGGAGACTGGCTTGATTGGTGATTGATTACAGAAGACTGTGATTGATTAGTAATGTCTGCCTCCAAGAGCACAGGATAACAGAAGATTGTTGATTGATTAGTAATGTCTGCTTCCAAGAGCACTGGATAACATAGAGATAGGAATGCCACCATCACTTATTTGCCACCTGGTACATTTAATCACTGCTTAATCCCCCTGGATTTTCATCCCTTTATTTAACATGCCTGCACTATGTGAATTCTGTACACACAGCAGAAGTACTCTTATCCATCTTAACAGAATAAGGTACTTAACATGTCTGATAGAATGGAGAATTATTAAAAAAAAAAAATTATATATATATATATATACCTTAAACAACTTCTTTTCAATTAAAACACTTAAATATATGTGTATTAACCAATTTCGGATGTAGAGCTGTCTTTTTTGCTTCTGGGTCTGTTCTTTTGGAGCTCTCCATGGATTTTTTTTTTTCTTATTGCACTATCGCTTGAAGATTGTCCCAAAGCAATCAGAAGATTTTTGACTGACCTTTTACCCCCAGTTACAATTGGCTTCCCCGCACCTAATCCAAAATTTACAATTTTATGGAAAATTCATCTCTATAGTCTTTCCAAGCATTTGACTTCGTTTTCAGAGGAACAACTCTTTTCTTTCCCCCTTACAGTTACCAAATCACATAATATTTCATTATTATTATTGTAACAAGTGCAATAGGTACAGAGGGATTTGGGAAGAAGCACAAGTGATTACTGGACAGGATGCTACTCAACCAGCTATAGGGAGCATGCATGGATATGTTTTACAGAGAACTGGAAGGTATTAGTTACTGTGATGAGTCGAGCCAGTGATAGCCAGTTAGAAGTCTTCATTACACTACCCTGAGACCTCCCTAGTAGGCATTCAATTAAACAGGACTCTCTACTAACCAGAATTTCCAACATGTGATGTCCATAATGATGGTCATAAGTCATTAAAGATCCTGAAATAACTTTGAGTAGAGCAACTGACTCTTGGTTTCAGCTCAGGTCATGATCTCATGGGTGGTGGGATCGAACCCCATGTTGGGCTCCATGTTCAGTGGAGAGTCTGCTTGGAGATTCTCTCCCTCTGCACCCCCACTCACACACTCTCTCTCTCTCTAAAATAAATAAATAAATCTTTTTTAAAAAAGATTCTGATGTAATTTTGAATTATAAAATGAAGGGAACAGGGGAGGGGGGTGGGAGGATGGGTTAGCCTGGTGGTGGGTATTGAGGAGGGCACATTCTGCATGGAGCACTGGGTGTTATGCATGAACAATGAATCATGGAACACTTCATCTAAAACTAATGATGTAATGTATGGGGATTAACATAACAATAAAAAAATCTTAAAAAAAAGAGTTAAAACATAAAAAAAATTAAAAAAATAAAATGAAGGGAACAAAAGATTAAAGTATGTTCAGAAACTTCTTGTTGATATCTTCACTTTTTTTTTTTTTTTGGTCTTTTGACATTAGTTTGTGCTATCCCGTAATTTAGGAACCCTTGTAATCCAGCTTTAATCATTTATGGAACAAGGAAAGGTTAGAAATACACATAAAATAAGTTCATTATCTCTATACTGTTTAAATAATTTCATTGCATTCAATACCCTGAAGAAAGAACTTCTCTTGGCCTCTATTACCAGAAACCAAAAATAATAGTAGACAGTCTAGGGCTGGAATGGCCACTCCATGGTCATCTGGAGCACAGGCTCTTTCTTTCTGCTTCAGTAACTTAATTGTGATTTCCATCCTCAGGTTTGCCTCATGGTCCCAAGATGGCTGCTGCAACTCCACCTAGCATTCTAGGCAGGATGAAGAGAAAATGAAGGAGTTGGCACAAAGGCTGTGCTTTCTAGCCAACTCTGCACCTTCAGAAAAAGGTCCTTGGAAAGCCCCCCTCTAGTGAGCTCTGGATGCTTATTATTTGTGCCCTTATCTATCTTGAATAAAATATCGTCTTACAGCTAGGCATGTGGCCAGATCTAAGAATTCTGAGTTCTCTTACTGAGGAAGAAAGAAAGAATAGATATTGAATAGACAATCCATACTTCCCATAAAATATAGTTCTCACAGGACATTCTAAAAACCTGATCATTTGATAACTTATGTCCTGACTGTCCAGAGAACAGGGAATTTACTGTATATTGTTTTGTATTTATTGATCTCCTGCTTTAGAAAAGTTGCTCCAAGTACATGTTAAGCACCATGTAGAATATTTGTTTTATTCACTCTCTATACCCATTTCTACCCACACACTATGCAGGACATTAGTCTCGGGTGCCATCTCCAGTTCACGTGGATGCTGCCACCATGAGCAGAATTCCATTTCTACAAAGTACATACTGTGCACACTTAATTCTGTGGTTGTGAGCTTTTAGAAGCTTTTAGAAGTGAAGCCCATCTCACCAGTTCTTGCCAATCAGTTGCATCTGAGAGCACTAGATGCTCTAGCCAGGCAGCAAAAAGTAGCCGACTGGACTACCCAGAGTGGTCTGCCTCCAGTTTCTCTTTTCTGATCTTTAAGGAAGCCAATACTTATTATAAGGGTACAATAAGGACTCTATTCCTCAGTATCCAATCCAATATTTGCTACAGTGTATCTTAGACTCATTTGGAAATACAATTCACCGAACATTTTATAAGCCCTGACTTTGTTAGGGGGGGGGGGGGCTGCCCTAAAGGAGGTCATGCCTAGCAAAGGACATGAGATGCACAACACGGATCAAGGTGTAAAAGAAAGGCCTGGAGAAATTTTAGAGGAATGTCTATGACTTCCTTAATTCTGTTAAGTTAATGCTTGAACAAGCCCCAACCCACAGGCACATTCCTTCCCTGTAGCTGGCCCAGACACTCCACTTAGTTTTACCTTCATGAGAAAGACACTGGATTGTCTCATGCTCTCTTTTTGGGCATCAAAGTGCAATTCATCAAGCATCTCCAACCATAATCCTCTAGGGGAGTTTTAATCAATTTTTTTTCTACTTTCCTCATCTCTAACGCTTGCTTCTCTCAGATGCCCAATTGCCTGGCTTTGTCACAAATGACAATCCCTCAGTAGGACCAGTTGATATCATTTTAGCCTCTGTTGGGCCAAAACCATGGTCACCACCACCAATGCCAACCACTTAGCAACCACTGACACCCTTTTGTGCCATGGCTCGTGCTCCCAGATTTACAGCCTGATGGATACAGAAACTCACATGAGCCCCAATCTAGCACCACTCTTTCAGGTACTACATCCATATTAGGTAAGGTGCCTACACCTCCCCGTCCCAAAGTCCAAACTTCCAATGGTGGGGAAATGCCCTTTTTCTCATATTCCTGGTTATAGGAATTACACCCTCCCAATGTATAAGCAAATTGCCTGAGGTCGCGTGCGATCTTAATTCCCAGTGAACATAGTAGGGCAAGAATTCTGGGTTACTGATACACAAATAGATAAAAATGCAGTATAAACTAATTAACAACAGATGTGCATGAGGAAGATAATATAATAGTTATATTCTGGCAGTAAGAATGTCCAGAAATACATATTTAATTTGCTTTTCCATCTAAAATACATTCTTTCTATACAGTAACCCATTTGAGCTTCTCACCTGTCCTGGGATATACCCCAATAGTGCCAGTATTTTTATCCTTCTTTTAAACACCAGAAAACAGAGTCTCAGAAAGGTTAAATAACTTTCTCAAAATCTCTCAGATAGAACAATAGAATCTTAACAATAGAAACCCAGATATTCTGTCCAGAACTACTGTGACTTCTACTGTATTATCTGCTCACGTATTGCTCATAATGTTCAGCTAGTTGTGGGGTGGCCCTAACTGAGGAAAAATTTTATTATTTTATTATTTTTATTTTAGTTTTTTAAGATTATTTATTTTAGAGAGAGAAAGTACAGAGGGGAGGGGCAGAGGAAGAGGGAGAGTCTTTTTTTTTTTTTGGAAAAGGGAGAGTCTTAAGCGGACTCTGCACTAAGTGTGGAGCCCAATGTGGGGCTTAACCCCATGAACCCGAGATCATGACCTGAGCCAATACCAAGAGTCAGATGCTTAACCAACTGCACCACCCAGGCATCCCTATTATTTTTTAAAGATGGGAAAAGAGAATTTTATTTTCTTAAGTTCTTTTTAAAATTCCAGTTGAAATACAATGTAATATTAGTTTCAGGTGTACAATACAGTGATTCAACACTTCCATACAACACCTGGTGTTCATCACAACAAGCATACTCCTTAATCCCCATCACCTATTTAACCCATGCCCTCACCCACCTCCCCTAAAGTTTTTTCTTTTTTTTTAAGCAGGCTTCATACCCAACATGGGGCTTAAAGTCACAACCCCAAGATCAAGAGTCACACACTCTACCGACTGAGCCAGCCAGGTGCCCCTGAAAAATGTAAATCTCCACCTTTTCCAGTATCCAAAAACTACTATGTGATTTTACACGTCCTCCTTAAGTTACTGAATGGAATTACTCCTTTATATCTTTGGTACTTTTCCCAGTAAAAGATGGAGTAATCACCTCCTGAATCTGGGCTGACCAACATAATACTGCACAAATGACGTTCTGGGATTTCTGAGGCTAGGTCATAAGAAGACTTTCAACTTCTATCAAGGCCTCTTAGAACTCACTCTTTGAAGCCTGCCACCATGCTGTGATGAAGGCCAAACAACCCTGTAGAGAGACCCATGAGGAGAGGAACCAAGGCTCCAGAAGACAGCCCTAGCTGAGCTCCCAGCACCAGCTTGCCAGCCATGTGAATGAGCCTTCTTGGAAATGGAACATCCAGTCCTTGGCAGGACAGATGAGCTGTCCCCATGCAGCCCTGCTCAATTTGCAGATCTGTGGACCATAAAAATGATTGTTATTATGTTAAGCCACCAAGTTTTGGGGTGGTTTGTTTTATAGCACATAACTGGAATCTACCTTTCTGAAACTTTCTTGCCCCATAAACCAAAGCAAACAGAAATGTGGAGCACCTGGCTGGCTCAGTTGGTAGAGCATGCAACTCTTGATCTTGGGTCATGAGTTCAAGCCCCACTTTGGCAATAGAGCTTACTTTTTTTTAAAAAAAAATGTGGTGGTATACACCAAACTGGTTATGCACTGTATTTTCATCTTTATTTCACTTAGATATTCTATTTTATAGAAGAAAAAGCAAATGAAGAGAGTATCTTCTGATTTGCAAAAGCAAAAAAAAAAAAAAAAAACGCAATTAGACAAATTGTTTTAAAATGCCTTCAACCCTAAATCATAAAAATCTTATTATAAATATGTTAGTATTTGGTTCAAAACTCTGTGGAAAGAATTAGGCCCTCAAGCTTTTACAGTTCCATGAAGGCCTTCTAAATATAGGAAAGTAAAACTGAAATTTATGTCAGTTTGTTAATGGCATCACTTAAAACTATAACAGTTAATTAACTAATTAACAACTTAATTAACTCAGCACTTAATTTACTTACTTGAGTTCACTTAAATTCCCTAGATGCGATTTAATGAACTTTCAGTGTAATTCCGGACTAACCATGTAAATTGTGTGATGTATACTTCTTCAATTTAAAAGATATTTCTTGAAATTAAATGATTTAAGGCAGAACACTAAGCCTAGATGAGAGTTTTCATTTTTTCTTCAATAGGGAGTATCTCTGAATTTCTGGCATGTAACAATTTTCCCATTCCACCTTTATCCTTTCAAAGAGAAAATCGTATCTGGGTTTGCTTGTTTAAATGCATCAATGTAAGAGTCAGAAATCATCAAGCCAATGTGGGCAAATTTCATCACAGTTTATCAATAAGTAATTGTCCTATATTCTTAAAGAATGGAACCTGAGACCAACAATAGTTGAAAAACACAGGAGAAAATTTGTTATAAAACATTGCCTATTCCATGGATTGACTTGTCTAACGAGCATGTACCCAGGGTGGTTGTGTATAGTCATGCTACTCCGTGTGGGGCCTGTGGACTTATGCCAGCCTAAGTTGGAGAAACTCAGTTTTTCTCCTTTGTGTCTCCTTTACGCTAACATGACTACCACACTCACCAGAAGTGTGTGCATTTTACCCCACCAAGGAATGTTCTGTGATACCAGCTAGTGTCCTACAATTCAACTCACTTCTGACACTCTACTTAGAGTTAGCATCTGATCCCACAGGATAAGGAGTAAGTCCCACAAGACTGCCCTCCACTTCACGTCCAGGTTGTTCCCTGTGCTTCTGACCTGGCAGCTTTAAACCTGAGGTTCCCACAACCCCCTCCTTGGGTTTGATTAATATGCTAGAGTGGCTCACAGAACGCAGGCAAACACTTATGTTTACCAGTTTCTCCTTATTTAAAGAGTATGATAAAAGATACAGATAAGCATCCAGATGAAGAATATGTCCCAGTGCAAGGTCTGAGTGCAGGAGCTTCTGTCCTGGTAGAGTTGGGGTGTGTCACTCTCCCAGTAGGTGGATGTGTTCACCAACCTGGAAGCTCCCCCCCAAACCCTATGCTTCTGGGACTTTTATGGAGGCTTCATCATATAGGCATGATCGATCATTAACTCCATTTCCAACTCCTGTCCCCTCACTGGAGAATGGGGGGAAGGAGATGAAAATTCCAAGCTTCTAATCATGGCTGGGGCTTTTGGTAACAAGTCCCCATCCAGGAGCCATCCAGGTGCCCACCCAGAGTCACCTCATTAAAACAAAAGACACTCCTGGAGTGCCTGGGTTGCTCAACTGCTTAAGCGTCCAACTCTTGGTTTTGGCTCATGTCATGATCTCAGGGTCAAGATCAAGTTCTGTATCAGGCTCCACACTCAGCGGAGAATCTGCTTGAGACTTTCTCTCTCTCCCCCTGCCCCTCCCCTACTGGCTTTCTCTCTCTCTCTCTTTCTCTCTCTCTCAAATAAATTAATTAAAAAAAAAAAAAGACACTCCAATCTCCCAGGAAGTTATAAGGGTTTTAGGACCCCTATGTCAGGAAACAAGATCAAAGACCAAATATTAGAACAAAAGATGCTCCTCGTGCTCTTATCATTAGGAAATTACAAGTGTTTTAGGAGCTCTGTGCCAGAACCTGGTGGCAGAGACCAATATATATATTTTTTCTATTATCTCATAGTCCATGTACTTACTAGCGGGAAATAAGAAAAGTACAGAAATTGAGTGTTTAAATACATTTATAGCACTTTGAGAGAATAATTATGTGCCTATTGACTATAATAATGATCTATTTAGGATTGTATTTTGTAAGTCTGGTTTTTATTTCATTTTTCTAATAATTCATTTTTATGATTTTTACAAACATCCTAGTCTGCAACAGATTGCAATTTTTTTCTTTTTATTTAAATTTTAGGTAGTTAACATACAGTGTAATATTGGTTTCTGGAGTAGAATTCAGTGATTCATCACTTATATACAACACCCAGTGCTCATCATGGTAAGTGCCCTCCTTAATACCCATCACTGATCTAGCCCATCTTCCATCCACCTCTCTCCATCAACCCTCAGTTTGTTCTCTATTGTTAAAGAACACTTAAAACTATAGCAGTTAATTAACTAATTAACAACTTAATGTTTCCCTCTCTCCTTTCTTTCTTTTACCCCTTCCCATATGTTCATCTGTTTTCGTTTTTAAATTCCACATATGAGTGAGATCATATGGTATTTGTCTTTCTCTGACTGACTTATTTCACTTAGCATAATACATTCTAGCTTCATCCATGTGTTGTAAATGGCAAGATTTCATTCTTTTTGATGACTAAGTAATACTCCTTGAATATATATACCACATCTTCCTTATCCATTCATCAGTCGATGGATATTTGGGCTCTCTCCATAGTTTGGCTGTTGTTTATAACGCTGCTATAAACATCAGGATGCATGTACCCGTTTGAATCTGTATTTTTGTGTCCTTTGGGTAAAGACCTAGTAGCAGATTGCAATTTTTTTAAGGGTGGTTTTTCTTCACAGAGTTTGGGAAGCATTGATTTGACTGAGCTAAGTACTGTGACAAATAAAAATATGGGTAAGAAATGGTCCCTGCTTTCATAAAGTTTACACATGAATAAGAAAAGTCGGGTGTGATGGTTGCACAATGAAGCATAAACAGCATGTTCTAGATGTTTCGAGGAGTGAGGTGATTCCAAGCAGAAGAGATAAGACAAGGTTTTGCAGAGGGAACTGTTAAGCCAGACCTCCCCTGAAGGTTGGGTAGGTTTGTTAGAAGTAAAGGGCTCTGTCCACTTCAGACGGAGTAAACCATATGAGTAAAGACGCGGGTGGGGTGGGGGGGAAACACAGTTATGTATTAGGAAAAGCATGCAACTGACCTCATTTGGTGACAGCAAAGGGAACATGATAGATCTAGAAGGGTAGACCAGGGACCCAATTGGGGAAGGCCTTTTGAATGCCAAGCAGTTTGTGCTTGAAGGGGGTCAGTTCCAAGCTGCCATGGGAATTTTTTGGGCAGAGAAGTGGTGTTCTCAAAGCTCTGCTCCTAGCTGATGAATTCAATGAGAGAAAGACTGGGGATTCAATGAGGAAGAACACCCCAGACTCTTCAGATGACATGACAGACCCAAGTCATCTCAAGAGCATGTAGATCAATATTTGAAAAGGCACACTTTCACCTTTCCAAATACAAAGTAGTGATCAGTAAGTCCAAATACAACAGCAACCCATCCCATAAAACATCTGAGTAAGCAACGGTTGACTAACATTTGTTAAGCATTCACTGTGTGCATTTTAGGACCAGTATCTTTTTTAAAAATTTTTTTATTGTTATGTTAATCACCATACATAACATCATTAATTTTTGATGTAGTGTTCCATGATTCATTGTTTGTGCATAGCACCCAGTGCTCCATGCAGAACATGCCCTCTTAGGACCAGTATCTTATGTAATCCTCAAAACAACTCTAAATGTGAGGTTCTATTATTATCCTCAATTTTTTCTCATATGAGGTAAGCAAGTAAGCAATAAGAGCTTGAAATTAAACTACATCAGTCTGATGCCAAAGTCCCTTTCAGCAGTATTGGATGAACCCAAAAAGTAAACACTCAGACATAATTAGATCTTTAGTTCTTAGATGAAAGAACTAAAATCTATACCAGCTATCCACCTGAGCATTCAGAAGCCCATTCTTTGCGAAGGTCTGGGATTTTGTTGCTGTTGTTGTTGTTTTAATCAAAAAGATAAGGTGTATGGGAGGTGTATGGGGCGCCTGGGTGGCTCAGTCGTTAAGCATCTGCCTTCGGCTCAGGTCATGATCCCAGCATCCTGGGATCGAGCCCCGCATCGGGCTCCCTGCTCCGCGGAGAGCCTGCTTCTCCCTCTCCCACTCCCCCTGCTTGTGTTTCTGCTCTTGCTGTCTCTGTCTCTGTCAAATAAATAAATAAAAATCTTAAAAAAAAAAAAAAAAAAACGAAGGGGGAAAAAACTTTCATTGAAATAGTTCATATGGGGCACCTGGGTGGCTCAGTTGGTTAAGCGACTGCCTTCGGCTCAGGTCATGATCCTGGAGTCCCTGGATCGAGTCCCACATCGGGCTCCCTGCTCTGCAGGGAGTCTGCTTCTCCCTCCGACCCTCCCCCCTCTCATGTGCTCTCTCTCATTCTCTCTCTCTCAAATGAATAAATAAAATCTTTAAAAAAAAAAAAAGAAATAGTTCATATGATTGAGGTAGAAATTCTAACAGAGGCCCTCCTCCTCTTTGAACATCCAATTTAACAACTTCTTGACATGCTGCTGTCCCTCAGGACCAGTGCCCAGAAGCTAAAGGGAGAACAGTATCCATTTCCCTCATCTGTTTCCCAGGCAGGCCTAAATAAAAATGTCTAATTATACTGGAGTGCCGTTCACGTTTCCTTGCCAATCACTGAGGAACATCATCCTCACATCAATGTCCTGACTCATGTTAAGGTTCCCAGGCTAGGTCACAACAACAGGCTGATCCACTCAAAATGGAGCAGAAACAATACAGAAGAAAAAATAACATAGGAAAAATATTGGAGGCTGGACAGTGTACATTCTGATTATTTATTTCTGTGTAATGAAACAT
>NW_023270615.1:2902506-2950006 GCF_011800145.1 Mirounga leonina | reverse complement strand
AAAGGTTTGGGCGGAGGAGACAGGGGGGTCAGGCGAGAGGCCGGATGGGGTGACAGTAAAGATGCTTGGGAGAATCCCAAAGGTAACTAACCCAGGCAACATTCCCCACGTCAAAGGTCAGTGGATAAAGACAGAATCCATGAAAACCGAGACGTGCACAAGAACTTTTACCTTCTTCCTAGTTCTGCACGTCGTCCTAGCCCCGTTGACGACCTGCGCTCCTCCTCACGCTGGGCACAGCTGTCCGCGGAAGCCTTGGGACCGCTTGGCCTAGATCCAGGCTGAGGAGTGCGAGGGACCTTCCGGGGCTTGGGGGGATGGGGGGAGATAGAGGAGAGAGAATGAATAAATAGTCGCTCCTAAAGTTCCACATCTTTTTCTGGCAAATTTTTACTCCCCTCCATAGAGCCAATTAAACGCAATAAGACCTTGCACGGAGTCCCTCTTCCTAGGAAAGCTTCGCCAACAATTGCCTAAGGGGTAAACCAAATACGCCTGAGATAATTACACTAAGCCCGGGGCAATGATTTGCCTGCCAGGGTCCTCAGCGCCAGCCAATATTTGGATAGTGTAGGGGTTGTTTAAAAAAAAAAAAATACTCGCAGAAACTTGAAACCGACTGGTTGGTGCCAGGATGGTTACATGATCTGTTTTCCTTGAACGGGGGTCTGCAGGCAGCTGGAGCGCGCGCGTACCGCCCCCGCCGCTGCTGCTGCGCGCCTGCAAAACTTGCCGGAATGAAATCAACCTCGCCGGAAGGAGGGGGGAGAGAGGGAGAGCGCCCCCCCCCCCCACCACGGCCCAAGCTCGCCAGCCGGGCCCTGCGCCTCACCGAGAATCCCCCAGAATACTCGGCGGCGGCGGCAGCCAGCCCCTCTCTAAAAGGGACACACGTCCCGCGCTCCTTGTCAGCGCTCGGCGCTGCAACTGCAGCCTGGGCTGCCGCGGGCAGCTGGGGCCTCGGTGTCGGAGAGCCCTGTCTACCCTTGCCCGGGCCACGCAGCGCGAAAGCTTGAGGCTCGAGGCGCTTCTCTCCACCTCGGCGCCTCCGCTTTGGTCCAGGTGGCGCGGAGCCGCTCAACCAGCTGAACGCAGTTGGCTCGCCGAAGCCGGAGGCTCGCGTCCCCAGGGCCGAGCCCGACGCCGTGGCCTGGGTCTGCGGTCTGCGACGAGCTCGCCCACGGCTTTACTGTTCAGGTTAGGCGCACCTAAGGCTTGCCCGGCGCGCCCTTGAAGGGCCCCTCCCCTCGCTCTGTCCCCAGACGCCGCGGAGTCCCCTGGCCCGACGGGAACGTCCCGGGGCTGCTCCCAAAGAGGAGGCGCTGCGGAAAACATACTCACAAGGCGTCGACAAAAGACGCCTTTGCCCGCGCTGCGTTCACGGCCAGAGTCTTAGAGCACTTAGAGCACCCGGCACGCTGAGCTCCCAACGGCGGCCTTTGGGCGACTCCTGGGCCTGGAGAGGGCTGTTCTCGCACCACGTCGGGCAAGGGAGAAGGGGACACCCGGGCTTTAGCTGCCGCTTTAACTGTGGAATTCCTCCGTGGCTTCGTGAGCCCAGGGGGCCGACTGCTGCTTGGCTCCTTAAACTGACTCAGTGGACTAAAAATTCCGCAGAAACTCCGTTGGTGGAAGAAAAGTTCCCAGCACGGAGTGACAGCGAATGCATCCTCCTCTGAGATTATCTCCTCTCCTTAGGACAGGCCGAGAGACTGCTCTTTTCCCTGGGGGGCTCTCTTGCACTCTTCACCTTAACACCTGTTCTAAAACGTCTGCTGGCCTGGTACAAATTGGGCAAATAGCACTGGCCAGAAATCTAGCTCCTGACTAAAGATGAAAATTACCAATCTGCCCCACTCACCTAACTCCTATGAAGAGGAAGGGCCGGACAGGCAGACAGCCCCTCTCATGGTCCTTCCCTCGGGCAGCTCACCAAAAGTCAGAAGCGACCTGGTGTCGCCAAGGCTGGAGGGTAAAAAGAAGTCTCCCAAGCAGTTTGGGGCAACAGCCTTCTGCCTTCGGCTTTAGGCAGGGAAAAGAAGAAATTAAAAACCCAGTGAGACACAGTCCCTAGTTGCTCTTTTCTGCTCAAATGGTGGAACTGGAAGGCACCCGTGAAATTTCCAACTTCAGACATCTCATTTTATAAATAATGAAACTGAGGCCCAGAGACGGGAAGACGGTATACTTTCCCCCTAAACTCTGCTTTTCCTCCCAGCCAAGCGGCAAAGGCAGCCAAACCCAGAGTATAACTTCCGCGCGGTCAACTGGGATTGCCCAGGGGTGCCCGGATGCTGCTTCCTGGGTCCCAGCCAGCACCGAGCGAGACCTCCTGGCTGCCTCTCAACCAGCTTTCTCTCACAGGTCATACGAGGGCCCTGTGGGTTGATCATTTGGACCTCCTATTTAATTGCAGTCAGCTCGCTTCCCCTCACCGTGCTAAGAATAGCAAAGACCCCGTTAGGACTCACCCAGGTGATGGGACCTGTGAGCTCCCAATTTCTGGCCCCAGCTCAGGCGTCACTACCCCAGAGGAATGCCTCACTCTGTCCCATCCACCCGCTCCTAAGAAGCGCGGTGGAGCCTCAACCCACCAAGCCCTTACTATCTATCCTAATGCCCTGGCTACTGTCTGTCTCTTCCTCCAGACAGCTGTCCCAGAACGCAAAGAGCCGTCTCCTGCCGCCCTATACCTGGCGCGGATCACCGGGCCTGACACACAGTTGGTGCGCAAGAAAATCGTGATGAAGCTGGCATTTGACGAGAATGCCCTTGGCTCCTCTCCTCATTAGCTTTTCCCTCCAACCCTCTGGGCATTGGGATTTCTTGCAGAGAAGAGGCCTCGAGGCCACGGTGCCCCGAACTTGGCCCAGAGTGGCTAGTCTAGGGAAAAGGTAGTGTAAGGAGCGAGAAGTTCAGAGCAGGTAGGTGGGAAGCGGGGAAGTGAAGGGGCGGGGACAGGCGGGAGATAGAGGAGAGGAGAAAGAAAGCCGCGTCCTGTCCCCCCTCTGCCAGGCGTCGCGACCCGGGTGGGGTGCAGCAGCAAGGGCCGCACCCGGCGCGGCTCCCCCGCCCCCGCCCCGCGAACAGCCTGCGCTCCCCGCCCCTCCCGGCGGGCTGTGAATGCTGGGGGTGGGGGCGCCCCGACTGTGGTGGAGGAGGGGGAGGGGGCGAGGCGCGGCGCCTTCGTGCCCCTTCTTCAGCGAGAGACGCGGCGGCGGCGGCGGAGTCCCTCGGCCTCGGTCATGTGATAGTCTCGAAGCGCGAGCTGCGGGGGTCCCCGGCGTCTCGGGGACCATTACAAAACGCAGCCAGGAGAGCGCGTCGCTGCCACAGCCGCCGCCGCCGCCTCTCCAGCTCAAGACGGGCCCGGGAGAGCGGCGGCCGCTGCGGCGCGCACCGCGGAGCGGGCCCGGGCCGGCCTCGCATCCTCCCGGCCTTCGCAGCCGCCCCCTCGGGCCCACGGCGTGCGCCCCCGCCCGGCGCCCCCGCCCCGCCGTGCACCCCGCCCGCGCCGCTGCTGCGGAAACCAAACTTTTCCCCCCAGCGACCGCCTGCAGCTCTCTCCCCGGCTCCGCTGCGAGCGGCCAGAGGACAGGGAGACGCGGGCTGCCAGGAGCTGAGCTTCCTTCTCCTTACCTCGCCGCTCCCCTCCAGGAAAACCACGAGTCCTCGGCGGGCTGGCTAGCTGCCCGACCAGGGGGCAGCCGCCGGGGCGCTGCAAGTCTCGCCGCCCCGGCCTCCGGGAGCGCGAGCGCCCACTCGGATTTAAAGGGCCAGAGTCCCGCCTGTCCTGTCCTTCCCAGCCCGCGGGGCCGGCGCTTCCCTCGGACCGAGAAAAAGGCAGAGGAGGCCGGAAGGGAACACGGCCTTGCCGATTTCTCCACCTCCAGTTCCAGCGCTCCGTCTCGGACCACCCGGGGGAAGCCGCCGGGAGGGTGTGGCGGGGAGGCTGACGCGCCCCGCCCGCCACTCTGCGCGCGGGTCGACCACCGTCGGGCCAGAAGTTGCGAGCGGCGGAGAGCCGAGCTGGCCCGAGAGGGCGGCAGGCGCGGAGCCCCCCAGGCAGCTGGCAGAAGGCCGGAGGGAGACGGCGAGAGGGTCTGGGGACGGAGAGGGCGGGCGGAGCGGGGCTTAGCGGGGACAGCCAGGCCCCGGCCACCGGGTGCGGAGCGACACTGCCGTCCAGTGGGGGCCGGGGGGCGGTGGAGGCGCCGGGGGCGATGCCGCGGCCGGGGAAGAGCTCGTACAGCGACCAAAAGCCGCCCTACTCGTACATCTCGCTGACCGCCATGGCCATCCAGCACTCGGCCGAGAAGATGCTGCCGCTGAGCGACATCTACAAGTTCATCATGGAGCGCTTCCCCTACTACCGCGAGCACACGCAGCGTTGGCAGAACAGCCTGCGCCACAACCTCTCCTTCAACGACTGCTTCATCAAGATCCCGCGGCGGCCGGACCAGCCCGGCAAGGGCAGCTTCTGGGCGCTGCATCCCGACTGCGGCGACATGTTCGAGAACGGCAGCTTCCTGCGGCGCCGAAAGCGCTTCAAGGTGCTGCGCGCGGAACACACACACCTGCACGCGGGAAGCACCAAGGGCGCGCCGGGCGCCGGGCCCGGAGGGCACCTTCACCCGCACCACCCGCACCACCCGCACCACCACCACCACCACCACCACCACGCGGCCGCGCACCACCACCACCACCACCACCACCCGCCCCCGCCGCCGCCGCCCCCGCCGCCGCCGCCGCACATGGTGCATTATTTCCATCAGCAGCCTCCTCCCGCCCCGCAGCCGCCGCCGCACCTCTCGTCGCAGTCCCCGCAGCAGCCGCCCCAGCAGTCGCAGCCTCAGCCGCCGTCCCACCCGGGCAAGATGCAGGAGGCGGCGGCGGTGGCGGCGGCGGCGGCGGCGGCGGCGGCCGTGGGCAGCGTGGGGCGCCTGTCGCAGTTCCCGCCCTACGGGTTGGGCTCAGCGGCCGCCGCCGCGGCAGCGGCGTCCACGTCGGGCTTCAAGCACCCGTTCGCCATCGAGAACATCATCGGCCGGGACTACAAGGGCGTGCTGCAGGCGGGCGGGCTGCCCTTGGCGTCCGTCATGCACCACCTGGGTTACCCCGTGCCGGGCCAGCTTGGCAACGTGGTTAGCTCCGTGTGGCCGCACGTGGGCGTCATGGATTCGGTGGCTGCGGCCGCCGCGGCCGCCGCCGCGGCGGGGATCCCCGTGGGCCCTGAGTACGGGGCCTTCGGGGTGCCGGTCAAGGCCCTGTGCCACTCGGCAAGCCAGAGCCTGCCTGCGGTGCCGGTGCCCATCAAGCCCACCCCCTCGCTGCCGCCGGTCGCCCCGCTGCCTCCGACTCTCACTGTCCCCGCGGCCGCGCAACAGCCGCCGGCGCCGTCCACCGTGTGCCCTGCGGCCGCGGCCTCGCCTGCCGCCTCCCTGCTGGAGCCCACCGCCCCGAGTGCGGCCGAGAGCAAGGGCAGCTCCCTGCACTCGGTGCTGGTGCACTCCTAGGGGACACGGCGCGCGGGGGAGACGAAGGCGTGCAGGGACTCCCGGCCCTGGACAGCCCCGGAGGGAGAAGGCTCCCCGAGGCTGGGCAGACCTGGCGAGCCTGAGCCTTTGCGGCAAAGGAAGGTCTTTGAACATAAAAACCCGAAAGCGGATTCTCCAGTGGTCTGAATAAATGTAACACTTCTGGTGTCTGTGTTTATACTATGTTGTACAATCAGATTAATGAAAGGCAGTTTTCAGGTAAGAGTTTCTATTGTAATTAATATTGTAAGTCAATAAGTTATGGGGGGGAGGGAGCGAAGGAGTTTGGGGAAGCCTCATTCGCTGGCAAATTGGAAATGGATTTAGACCCTCATTCCTGGGAGCAGAAGCTGGAGGAGCTAAACCTCCCGGGGAGAAATCCAACAGAGAATGACGCTTAAAACAGACCTCAGCCACCAAGTTTCTCGCCCCGGGCAGCGGCCTCTCGTGAACATCCAAGACAAAACTGCTATTCACTAAGGAAATCTCGTTTTATTTAAAAAGGAAAAGAGAGAGCATTTTCATATCGTTATCTTGCTGGTCAGTTAAATGGCGAGGACACGGTACCATGAATAAAGTCGCTGGGGTGGGGGGGCAGCAGGAACTCCACGAAGAGTCTTGGGAAACAGTTCAGTTTCTTGCTCTGACCCGGGGGTCGAGAAGGATGGAAGGAACAGCTAAAGCAATTAGTTTGCACAAAACAGAATGGCAGCGGCTTAAAGAGCAAAGCGCCAGATTCCCAAAGTAAAGTTCGGGGAAACACAACCAAAGAGAGACAGCAAAGGCTGCTTTTTACCTGCAATTCGTTTGTGTATCAATCGGATGAGCCGTTAAGGAGCCCCAAAATAATGTTAATTCCCACGATCCGTTCCATTTGGGATTTTAAAGGGGGAAAACAAATCACTTGCATCATGGGATTTTCTCCCTCTAATCAGGAGTGCGAGAAAAACCAGCCACATCACCCGACAGTGTTGCTCCCCACGCTTCCAGAAGCGTTTCTTGGCGGTTGCCTTCCGGCCTCCGGACAGATTCGAGAGGATGATGACCCCGTCACTTTGGGGCGCCGCCGTCGATTTGGTATTCCGAGCGCTGTTTGGGCGCCGACGACTCTCAGGCGAATTCTTCAGTGTCAGTTCGTCAATTGGAAAAGAAACGTGCCGCTGTTGCCCCTTCCCCCCTTTCGGAGCCCCAGGAATAGCACTTTACTCGCAACAAACTTTTGGGAACGAAGGGGGGCGGGTAGGGAGGAGGCAGCGGCCCTTTGCCTCGGAGTCACCTTGGGCTTGTGTCCGCGCCGCGTTCGGGTTGTGACTTTGTGACAAGTTCATGTCTGCCGGTGTTGTACGCGGTGTTCTCCATTAAAGCTTCTCTCTGGATATGCCGCGGCCCGTGCGAGGATGTTTCGCTTCCCGGGAGAGGAGGCGGCAGTCTGAGCGCCCACTGGGCGGTCAAGGGACTTTACGGATCCTCCCCCTCCCCTTTATTTCTTAACTTCAGAGCTTCCTAGGGGTGAGTTCACTGGAGAGCCCCGACCAGGGACAAGCGTCCTCCGTTGCTCCTTTTATCCGTTGGCGCGATTACCTCCTGGATACCACCCATCCTTGGGCTGGTTTCCTGAGCCCCAGCCCACCTCCGTGCAGGGGACCGCATTGGCAAAAACCCGCAACAGGGAATTTTTGGTTCCCACTTGAGGTTCGCTTCTATTCACCATCACCACCACCCAACACCCTTCCCTTTCCTACGGGCCCGGAGGGCGGGCCACAACGGGGACTCCCGTACCCTTGGGTAGGTGCCCTGCGGCGCCCCCTTAAGTCTGGAAGGCAGACCCGGGCCGGGAAGTAGGTGCCAGGTCTCTGCCACCGCCACCGCGGCCGACCTTGACGAGGAGCGCAAGCCCCGCCACCGAAGCCCGGGGGACCTGTTGCGCGCCCGCTCGGGGAGCGCGTCCTCGGCAAGCAGGGCCTCGGGAGGCGGCGGCAGCCTGGGGTCCAGAGCCGCAGAGCGCTGGGCGGGCGCGAACCCCCGGCCCCGCGGTCCGCTCTCCCCGGAGAGGACCTGCAGGCTGCGACGCCCGCGGAGCTGCGCGGGGAGCGGGCGAGGCGGCCCGGCCCGGTGCAGGGGACCCGGCTCGGGCCGGGGAAGCTACTGCCGGCTCTCTGCTCTCCAACCTCGAACAGGGATCCATCTTGAGCCGACTTCCCTCTGCCCAGCCAGACCCAACGAAAGCTTCCTCTAACCTTTCATCAGAAGGAAAAAAAGGGCCAACAAGATGACCTGCACACAGTAATGACACTGAGTGGAGGGAGGGAACGGGGGATTTTGGCTATATCTTAAAGCAGGTGTTTCCACACATCCATTATTTACAAGTCGCATCTCAGCGTGCAGCTTAGTTTTGTTCTCTCCTAGGAAGGTCTCAGTTTAGCTCACTAACTCCTTGAGAGCTGAAACTCCAGTGTCTCCCTTTCTTTCAGCTTGAGACTCTGCAAGGTTTTCTGCAAGGTTTTCCTCTTCACTAGTCTGATGATGGTGAAAGAGTGAAAAGAAGGGGGGACACTGACATGGGGGGGTCATAGATTTGGAGGGACTTTTGAGTCTGGCTTCTTTGTGAGATGGTGCCTAGAAGTCCTGGGGTCAGGACCCCTAGTGTAGGTAAGTCAATTGGCTGGAAGAAGGGGGACACAGGATCCCAGGGGTTTGTTCAAAAGAACACCCCTTCCTTCTGGTCCAGCTGCCCAAATGGTGTGCTTTTTTAGCGGTGCCCAGGGCCCCACTTCCAGGAAAGGGGCACAGCCCAAAGTGTCCTTTAGCACCCAGAGAGCTGGCCTAAGTGGGTCTGTGGGCCGAGAAGAAAGGAGCCTGTGGGCCACAGCAGCAAGAAATGAGCAATTGACCCTCACAGTTTTCCTGGACCCTCTTAACGAATTCCCTTGAACCCCCTCCTACCTCTGTGTGGAAAACAAGGGTGTTTTGTATTTACTGGAAGGAAAGAGAAAAAGGAGAAAGGAAGGCCAAGTGAACTTAAAGATGATTCTACTCAAATTTTTATTCAGGAGGAGATCCAGGTACCCAAAGGAAGCAATGCATGGCATTGACAGTGAAGAACCTGGGAATTCATGCAAATAAACAAGGGTGGGGGGAGCTTGCTGCCAAAACTCTGATCCCAAGGGAGGTTCCAATTAAAGCCCCAGACAGTAATACTATCCTGAAGACCCCTCTTAACTAAGATGGGATCTGCCGTCTGACCATATTGTGTGGGGCTTTATCCCCTTAAGCAACCACCACCCCATTCCCAAACCAGGAACCTGGCAGGATTAGTCTTGGCAGACCTCTGAGATACCAGGACTGGGAGGACCCCGGGCCTGAGGCTCACTGCTCATCACCAGAATCAGATTTTCATACCCATGTGCCATAAAACATCCATTCTAAGACATTGGAACCAGATTCAGTGCTTATTTTAAACATGTTAGTAGGGGTCAAGCCATTAAAAAAAAAAGTATTTTCATGTCCTGGTCATAATCAAAGTATATAGAGAACTACAAAAGGTAATAAGAATAATAAATTGATGGTAATATTTTGGTAAGCCTCTCAACTGAGTATGTGATCTCATCTGATCTCATAGTATTCTCTCTCTAGCAACAGGTTGAGATAGAGGGAAAGTAAATTCTAGATAGAAGTGAGATGCAAGTAGAGACACTTAAAAATGTATGACCATCTCAGTTCACATGTTTAATAAAATCACTCCTCATATGCTAAGTACTAGAGGAGAGAACGTGAACTTCAGGTTGCTTAGCCTGTATTCCACTTATCTCAATGCAGAGGACCCCGAGCAAGAAGCAAAGAAGCAATGAGAGAAGAGAAAGATTTCAGTGTAGATATCTTTACAATAAAGGTAAGAGGAAAACAACTTGGAATCATCCATTTGATTGTATTTCCTTGGGAAGCTGAGACAAGAGCTAAGGGCGGAGGGAGGACAAAGCTATTTTAGCTGTGGTCTGTAGGAGAACAGGCTCTCCTGCAAAGGCCAGAATAGGCACAGTTGGTATCTGGCACTTAGGAAGCCTGTCAGTCAAGCTGGCTTGTGGTCAATTATCTCCTTAAGTAGACTGGCATTAGTCCAGCCAGGGAAGAGGGCTGGTAGCATCCAGAGGAACCAGAGCCAGTTAGCTGGCGGGGGTACTCTGAACTCTAAGCATCTTTGTATGGGGGGGGTTGGAAGGCTGATCAACACATCTCCTCCTGGGATTCAAAGGTGACATTTGCCTGCTTGGCACTGGTACAGAAAGACTCCAGAAGAGTATGGAAACAGAATGTCTTAGGAGGAAACAAACAAAAGCATTGATCCACAAAACCACCAATTCTCCTTAAATTCCATTCGCTGACAAAATCACCATCTCTGATATGCACAAAATGATAGAGATCCTGGTAAATTGTGGTGGGATTTGGTTCCTCCACTGGACAAGAATTCCCGTTCTTCATCGTACCCGACTATGAAATGGGCAGAAAAGATGGTCTGGGGGGCATATTCAGGCTTGGATGACGTGGCAAGGGTTTGAAGTGGTCGTAGTGTTAAGCAGACTATGGGGATACGATTCTGCGTGGGGGTGCAGGGGTGGGGTGGGGTTGGCATCAGAAATGGGAGAGTAAAGAAAGGGTTTCAAAAGCCAGTGATAACCTCTTTGTAGGTAAAAAGGCAGAGTGGGGATTCGAGTGGAGGTGGGAAGTCCTTGAATTCCAAAGGGCAAAACAGTTTCTTCAAGTCCAATGTTTTCATTTTGCTCATTTAAAGTATTTTCATTAACTTTATCTGTCAAAGCTGAAATGCTACCTTATACCCTTTAGGGGAGATTGAAGAGATCTGCCTGGGATTTCAGTTCAGTCTTAAACCATTGTTTAAATGGTATGAGTTTGGCAAAACTCCAGATGTACTCTGTCCCAAGCACTTTTCCCCCTTAACTATCCCCTGTGTATTTTAAGGAAAATTTAAGCCACATGTTGGCTCTTTTCCCCTTGCATCCAAATGTAGTTTTATTGAATTTTAGCATGGCCCATGAAATTCAAATTCTGAGTTTTAAACTATAATATATTCATATGTCTACAATGCAGTCACATGATATGCACATATATCATTAAGCAGAAAATAAAGTATCTGAGAACTATAGTTGTATTATTATAGTAACATTTCTTTAGACTGAAGAACCATACTGAGAATGCCATATTAAAAAAGGATTTTATAAAATTATCAAAAAATTCAGAGAAGCGAAATCAGTGACTCATGAGAATATTTTTAAAAGAACACTGCTAAAAAGATATTTTGATTATGCTTAGTTTGATCCAAATAGTTGTTTCCTGCCACGAGGAACAGGTCTTTTGTGTGCACAAGACACCCAGGCTTTGCTTGTAAGTCACAGATCTCATTATTGTGGCATCATTTTAAAAATGCATTGAAATAAGCTCTCCCATCTGAGCCACTTCCAGCCCTGTCAGCACCTTCGCAGACAGCGTGTTTTTACTGTTACTGCAGATGAATGCTTAGTAAGAAGGGAGCTGGAGAGCTGTAGTCCAGGCCCAGCTGAGCTAGATTCATTCCAGAAAGGATCCACAACACTGAAGCCACAGATGAGAAAAGGAAAAAGGGGGAGGAAACGTTGGGGAGGGGAGAGGGAGGAAGCAAAGAAAGAAGCAGAGAGAGAGAGGCAGATGTATGCATCTAATACTAACAAAGGAAAAAAAATAAAAACGGAATTATAATTTTCTAACCTAATATTGCTTTGGTTTTCTCTCAGGAAAGTACAGATCAATTTTCCCAATGTATGTGTCTATAACACTACTTACCTGAAATAATCTTGTCTTGAAAACAATATCCGTCTTCTCTTAAAAATGTTTCTTAGCTAGAGAGGACAGGGCAACCTCATTTATTGCCTAAAAAGAAGAGGCTGTAGTCTTCCTAAGAATTCATCTCAGGTGAGAATTTGGCGCCATGAGTTTTGTTGCAATTTATTTTATAGGGATTCACCTATATCCCCACAGGGAAATGTTTAAATAGGTGATGCTATTTATATACTATGGAATATCATGCAGCCATCACAAATAATGTTTATGAAATCTTACTCATATAGAAAATGTTTATGCACCAAATATAAACAGTGGTACCTTTAGATTGGTGAAATCATAAGTCATCTTATTTTCTTGTTTTCCATATGATCTCAATTGTTTTGGATTGTCTGCATACACCGATCATGTTTTACTTTTATAACCAGGGGAAAGATTACTCAAAGATCTCTCCAGCCAGTACAACTAGCATTTCAACAAACTATAAATTATTATTTTTCAGTGTAGCATCTTAAGTGTGGGGAGGAGAGGTGAAGAACTGACTGATTAAAATGTACTTTAAAGGCAAAGAGCTGCAGAGAAGATGGAACCACATACATCCTGCTGTGCCTTTGACAAGACCCCCTTGCTGCAGACCCTTCTGGTGGGAAGGAAGGAGTTGTCCCTTTTAAGTTTGGACTCTGGAGGAATTTTGTGAGAATTGCTGTCCCATAAAACTGCAATGGGAAAGTGCAAAAAGGCTGAAATTACAAAGAGGGCTTGCTAAAGAAAAAAATCCCACTCTTTTTTTTTGTAATCTCTATACCCAACGTGGGGCTCAAACTCACAACCCCAGAATCAAGAGTCACATGGTCTTCAGACTGACCCAGCCAGGCGCCCCAAATCTTGCATTCTCTTATTCCTTTTTCTACTAGCTTTTTCTCTTTTCATCTTTCACATTGCATGAAGTTTTGAAGTAGCCTCAAAGTCTTCTTGAAACTAGGCAAGATAATGAGCACTAATACATTCTGCTAGCTTAGGCATTTCCTCCCAGATGAAAAATAATATGCAGTTTTCCAAAATAGTAATATAATTTTCCTTTTTCCTAGTTGGCAAATCTTTTTTGTGTAGTGACTATGTTTTCAAGAGGAATGTTTTAGGGGCTGCGTGGATGGCTCAGTCAGTTAAGCATCTGCTCTCAGCTCAGGTCATGATCCCAGGGTCCTGGGATTGAGCCCTGAGTTGGGCTCCCTGCTCAGTGGGGAGCCTGATTCTCCCTCTCCCGCTCCTGTTCTCTCTCTCACTATCTCAAATAAACAAAATCTTAAAAAAAAAAAAAAAGGAATGTTTTAGATACTACTTGTACTAGTACAAATAAACCTGTATTGTGTTTTCCCTGTCTACACTGAAATCGTTTCTTCTCAAAAAAATGCAGAAGTCTGGGGCACCTGGCTGGCCTCAGGCAGCAGAGCATAGGACTCTTGATCTTGGGGTGATGAGGTTGAGCCCCATGCTGGATGTAGAGATTACTTGTAAAAATTTTGCTTAAATTTTAAAAAATTGCAGAAGTCTGTAACTACCCAGAATATGCACATTTTCAGAAGATTAAACATGCCTCAACTATTATCCCAGAGGCCTGATTACCTCTAAAAATGACCACAGGTCACTGAGATTTGGGTTTTTAAATAAGTTGCACCGGAGAACTAAAATTGTTGAAATTATAAGACTGAATTTTTAACCCAAGAGAGCCAGAGAATCAAAATATGATCAAATATATCTCACTTCACCAGCTTAGAGAACAAAATAACATCCTATTTCTTTGATATACAAAAAATTTGAACCCTCTTCCCAGTTATTACTGGAAAACATCTTTTTCCCTGCCAGGGAACCCCAGGCTGACTCAGGCCTGGTTACTCCCACCTTACAAAGAAAAAATGTAAAGTCGGATCAGTCTGCTAACATTGCTTCTCAAAGTTGAGGTGCATGTGAATCATCTAAGGAAGTGTTTTGTTTTGTTTTGTTTAATTTGACAGAGAGAGAGAGAGGGAATACAAGCAGGGGGAGTGGGAGAGGGAGAAGCAGGCTCCACACTGAGCAGGGAACCCTACTTGGGCTCGATCCCAGGACCCTGGGGTCATGACCTGAGCCAAAGGCAGATGCTTAAGGACTGAGCCACCCAGGTGCCCCCTGGGGAGGTTTTTAAAACACACTCCGCTGGGCCCCACCTCCAAAGATTCTGATTCAGCAGGTGTGAAGCAGAGCCTGAGATTATACATTTCTAATGAGCTACCAGGTGATGCTGATGTTGCTGGGCCCCAGATCACACTCAGGTTTTGGGCTGAAAGAGATTTTTTTTTTCCTTAGTTTACCTTATTAACAGCCATCTCCGTCCGTCAGAGATACCCAAATAAGTTTGAACATTAGTTAAGATCTCTATCTTTTTTTCTCTCAAAAAACTCGCGGATGCCGGGGCACCTGCGTGGCGCAGTTAGGCATCAGACACTTGGTTTCGATTCAGGTGGTGATCTCAGAGTCGTGGGATTAAGCCCCACATTGGGCTCCATGCTCAGCTCAGAGTCAGCTTGAGATTCTCTCTGTCTCCCTCTGCCCCTCCTGCTCCTGTTCTCTCTTGATCTCTCTAAAATAAATAAAACCTTTGAGGAAAAAAAAATCTCACTGGTGCCTATCAAATTTACCCATCTCCTTCCCAGTTGTCTGAGTAAATACACAGTAATGCACAAGGGAAACAGAAACCCCCCCCCCCATGCCCCAGAGCTGGAGCACTCCCCACATAAGTCACATCAGGACAGAATAGTCGAGTTGGAAAGCAGCAATTTTATTTCATCAAGGAGGCAGCTGAGGCAGCAGCTGCTTGAAAAGCAAATTCGTAAACACTAGAGCTAGAAATCAGTTGTCTTGGGGCACCTGGGTGGCTCAGTTGGTTAAGCGTCTGCCTTCGGCTCAGGTCATGATCCCGCGGTCCTGGGATCGAGTCCCCTGTCACGGAGCCTGCTTCTCCCTCTGCCTTCCATTCCTCCTGCTTGTGCTTGCTCTCAATCTCTCTATCAAATAGATAAATAAAATCTTTAAAAAAAAAAGTTTTCTTCTTGCTGTTCCCATCTTTACATCATAAGCCAACACCTTTACAAAAGCATTTTAACCAGTGGTCTTAAGGAACTACCATTTCACTTCCTTAATGTGGTGCAATTCTGTTTGCAGACCGCACTTTCCCTTGATGCTTTATCTTTATGTCAACTATTTTATATAGGGGAGATAGGTTTTATTCTGAGTTTATATGTATGCAGGCTTCGATCTAAAACTTGGAGGATGGAGCTCATGCAGCTGTTCAAATGATGTGTAAATTTAGTGAACTCACACTTTGCCTAAAAATGGAACCATTCAGCCAAATGTTTATAAAACCACTTTGTTTTCATAGTGTGCATTCTAACAAATTAGTGTGCATTCTAACAAAACAAATGTCACCAGGACTCAAGCTAGGGTCCCCTCTAATCCTTGAGCGTTCATGAAATTTTCTATAGCCTTATCCCATGTTCTGTGACAGACTCACACCCCCGTCTCTCTGGGGACTTACAGTCTGTGGCTTTAGAAGGTGTCTAAGGTATAGAGGTTTTGTTGCTTAGTTATCTCTGGCTTATAACTCCAGCTCCCAGAGACCTGGTTCACTTTAAGGATCATCTCAACATAAAAGCATACTGCCCCCTTTATTTGCAACCATTCCAGGTGTAAAGGGCATGAGAAGCAAATGCCAATGTCTTGAAGATTTTAGTTTACTTTATTTCATTGAATTTAAATATTTATTATTTTTAAAACTACTTCTATCATCTCTCTACCAGGACTTTCTCGGATTGTCTTTGCCATCCAGTCTAGTCTTACAGTTTGCTTGGCCTTGACTCTGAGTCTCTTTGATCTCCCCCACACCTCTCCAGCTGCTTACTTTGCCCTTCACCCTACTCCACCCCAATTCCCACTAACGTCTTATGAGGGACAGTTTAATTCTCTTTCTCTTTTTGGAGACTGTAACCATTGGGACCTCTCCTTCTACAGTGAAAGTTGTCTATCAAGTTCTTTTCCTACATGAAGGCAGCTCTTTTTATAAGAGGAACTAAGATGTTAGCCATTACAATCACAGTTCTAAATCTAACTACCCACACATCTCCATCCCACTTGAAAAAATTGAGCATTTCTTCAATACCGTAGGACAGGACCCATGCCAGGTGCTGACTATAAGACACGTGCCCTGCTGCGCCAACTATTAGGCTATTGTCTCTCATCTCCAAGCCTACCCTTCCCTACTCTGCTCTGTGAGGCTGGAGCTGGGACTTTGCAAACCATGTTTCTGCTTTGCCTGCTGGCTGTATGTTGAGTCCTGGTACTAGGGGGCTCTAAGGGTAGTTCACAACAGTGGAAAAAGAAGAAGGTATTTGCTCCTTTCTGCTTGTTCCTTCTGGGGCTTCCTTTCTGCTTGGGATTCCTGAAGGCATCGTGCAGGCAAAACTTCCCCACCCTGCAGTGCTTTCTTGTAGCAGCAGCTGAATCCAGTTGGAAGTTTGCCCAGCGCTTGAAGAACTAGCCTCATCAAGCCCCACCTCGGAGATGCCAGCACCAGTTAGCAGGTGTGCCCTGCGTTCTGGGGTTTAGCTCCATGGGGCTCACCTCTGAGTTTCTGAGGGTTAATAATTCCAACTTCTTCCCTTTGTACTCTCCAGCCTAGGCATGGTAGCTGCTTTCTGCCTTTGCTACAGTTGTGATAGTGTAGAGGTTCTTTCTACACATTCTGTTATAACTATTCATTATATTAAATTCTGTTTGTAAAAATAACTGGACTGTTATCCTGACTGGATTTTGATGCATCTGCCCCTAAGGACCCGACAGTCTGAAGCAGAAGACAGTCTCCTCTGACAAGGATGTGTACAAAGTAAGTGCAGGGAAGCATGGAGGGAAAAGTTCAGGTTCAATTTTATAATATTTATAATATGAAATACTATGCATAGGCGTAGATATGCTAATACATATCAACCAAGAAAATCATTAAAAATGTCTTCGCTTTTACAAGTAATAAAATATACCCTTTGAAAATAAATTTTTTTTAAGATTTTATTTATTTATTTGAGAGAGAGAGAGAGAAACAGCATGAGAGGGGATAGGGTCAGAGGGAGAAGCAGGCTTCCCGCTGAGCCGGGAGCCCGATGTGGGACTAGATCCCAGGACTCGGGATCATGACCCGAGCCGAAGGCAGTCACTTAACCAACTGAGCCACCCAGGCGCCCGAAAATAAAATTGTTAAAGCATGAATTTATAGCAGCATAACCTTGTGTTCTCTGCAGGACTTCATTGCAACGTGGCTTTGAGAAGTGGCACGGGTTTGCAGATAAGTTCTGCGATCGGGGTGTGACAGACCCAGTCCAGCAGCTAATGCTCCAGGATGAGGCTTCTCCAGACCACAGTTTGACCTTCACTCTTCGAGAGTCAAGGAACAAAATGATCCAATTCTTCCGGGAAGGTAGGATGCTAGAGAGCAAAGTGGTAAAGCAAACAATCAAATAAAGTCAAAATTAATCGAATAGGTTGAAGGTAAATAGAATGTTTTTTGAAATTTCTGAATTTGACCATTCTGCTTATAGATGTAATTTGAGGATATTGAGCAGCCAAAGCAGAGCTCTTCACTGGAAGGATACTGGCTTACCTTAAGCCCTATAAGAATGTCCCATAAAAAAATAGCAAGTTGGAATAAACACACATCAGGGACTTTTGTATAGTTTTCTATCAGAGCCGCAAAGATATATTTATAAATAGTAGTTTTGACAGAGTATTTAAGTGCTTTACAAGCCAAACATCTATTGAGGAGCTTAAGAGAAATTTGAGCATTATAGGGTCCATGCCAGATTAATTTTGATGTCAAAGAACAAGTTGCCCCACTACCTACTATTTTGCTGCTTTGATATTAATATTTGTGGAAACTTTTTGAAAGTCTCTAAAGATATCTTTCTCATCTTTGTATCTCTACCAACTAATACCTGACTCATGGTAAGTTCTTAAAGATTTGTTGAAGAAGAATTTAGTCAATACAGTCTGCCATCCTGATTTAATTAATATTCAGATGTGTAGACCATCTGCCGGACTGTTTAAAAAATAAAAACAAAAACAAAACCTTAAATAACTAAATTCTAGTAAGTTGAAATGGCTTCAAGGGAAACTGAGATTCAGCTACTTTGCCAAGGTCATTTAGCTACTTTGTGATGGAGCCAAGATTTGATCTTGGGGCTGCCAAACTCACACCCAGCTCTTATCCACAGCCTTAAACTGCTTTGAAAAGTCTCTGAACCTCTTTGTGTTTTGGTTTTCACATCTGTAAAACTGGACAAAGAATACCTACCTAATTAGGTTTAATTTAACCAATAAATAAAATTCAGTTTGTTGACAATCAAAATTGAAATTCCTATTTTCAAAAATCTGTTGAGAAATGTTTCTTAGTAACTGGAGACAGATTGAAAAAAAAAAACTCTCCTAAAAATTAGTATGATTTAGTAAAGGAGGCCAGCTGAAAGGGGGAAATTGTTTCGGACAGTATTTTTTTTTTTTAAACTAGATCCAGGCAATATTTCTTACAACTTTTCAAAGCTATGTGATGATTTTAAAACCATATTTATAGGGCGCCTGGGTGGCTCAGTTGGTTAAGCGACTGCCTTTGGCTCAGGTCATGATCCTGGAGTCCCTGGATCGAGTCCCGCATCGGGCTCCCTGCTCGGCAGGGAGTCTGCTTCTCCCTCTGACCCTCCCCCCTCATGTGCTCTCTCTCATTCTGTCTCAAATAAATAAATAAAATCTTTAAAAAAAAAAAAAAAAACCATATTTATAGAAACAATTTCCTGGCTTTAAAATTAATTTTGGTATTATGGTATTTACTTAAAAATAACTCTTCCTTGTTTCAAAAATATTAAAAGAATACTAAAAGGAAAATTGTAAAATGATTTGAACATTATTTAGAATGAAATTTTAGATTATATCATGGCAAGAAGGCAAACCTTGAAACTGACTGTAATTAAAATTTCATGTGAAAATGTGGACTCACCCAAGATGATGAGCAACAATGTGCCATATAAATCATATCTCTTGCTCTTAGCAACCCCGGCATATTTTTTTTCTATTTTTCTCTTGGGCTCTCAATTCTTTCTATATCAAACTATTAAATTGTGTCTTTCCTTCAAAACCCAACTTAAAAACCAACTCTTACAGTGCCTAATAGATTGCAGGAACATAACACTTCCTTTCTTTTTTTCCAAGGAGTCTTACCAATTTTCCTCTACCCTCCTCTGGTCTCTGTTATTAATCTCCCTTTTCCTCATTCTTAGAGCATGTTAAATCCATGACACAGTGTGCCTTGATTTGGGCTGGGTGTGTCACCGGCTCTTCTGCCAAAATGAACTGTAGAATAGCAGAGACTTCATCTCTATGGAAATCTTCATATTTCTCACTGCATGCTGTTTTCCACACAGTATGTACTCAATTAATGTGTGTGTGTATAACAGAATTACTGGCTGGTCTCCTTCAAAGCTGATTTCTAAAGAGACAGGTAAATTCTCTCTTGTCCAACTCCATTTGTATCTCTTGATATCCATTCCATGTCCTGCAACCTGAAATTATGTGGGACCGATGGTCTCCATCTCATATTCTTGTAACCATTTAGAGTGCTCAATTTAAAACATAACAGGTGCCCCAACTCTAGGTGGGCAACTTGCTCCATAGCAGATTTAAATTGACCAGGAAGATCATTTTAAAATTCTAACCCTAGACCTCTTACTGTGAGAAATTCTGGCCTTTGCGAACACCATCCAAAGGGCAACATGGTACAATGAGAAGCACTTGAGCTTTGAACCCCATATCTGAAATTTACTACCTCAGTTGCTTTGATGATAGTAATTGATTGAATATTTGTAGTCTACCATTAATCCTCAAAACAACTGAAGGCTGTTAGTCTAGACCAAATCCCATCCCTATCTGACTGATAAAGAATCTGAGGATCAGAGAGTCAACTTTCTTCCCAAGTCAAGTAGCTAGCTAATGGTTGTACTGGGACTAGAACTCAAGGCAATGAAACTCAAGCCCCAACTCTTAACTTCAAGTGATACTGCTTCATTAAGTTCCTTAGCTTCTCTAAGTTTTCTCATCTTAAAAACCAAAGACATAATTTCTACTTCATTGGGTTGATGAGACAACAGTCCAGTGAACATTAGCTTCCTTTCACCTGGAACTGTGCAACTTCATCAACCTAAATCTATCTGAATTAAGATCTTTGGTAGAAACAAGGAAACCTTCTATGTATGTAATGCCCTAAATTCCACCTGTGTTTTTCCAACTGATTATTGACTTCCCAATGACCCAAGTGTTCAGTGGATGCAGAATTGGGTCTCCAACAGGGAGCAAGACACCTTCCTTAGTCCTCAGCCATTTAAACACATTTGCTGTGAATGATTGAGGACTTTAAAAGAGCACTTGCCACATTTTATTGACAATAACTTTTCTCTCTACAAATAGAAACAATTGTGTGAATTTACATATGTATCAACCCAAGATGGGTTCGCTGTATATGACACTGGTGAGGAAAACTAAGGTCTAGTCGAAACTGTCTTTAGTTTCACAAAGAAGAGGAAATCTTACTCCTGCTTCCCACTGAGAAAAATAATGGACAAAGAAAGTACAAATGACCTATAGTACCCTCCTCTTTTTCCACAACAAATGGTCAACAACCAGTGATAATATTATGATGTTGATTTTTTTAAAAGCTGGCACATCATCAATTTTCATTTCTTTCTTTATTCTTCACATATGGTGAGATAAGTTCAATGAATATGTACTTTCTGATAAATCATTTTCTTTTGATCCTTTCCCTAACTCTTATTCAACTGAGACAACATGGAGAACATTTCCAGGGTTTACATGTGACACGATATATATATATATATATTTGTCCCTCAGGTAATAGATGAGAGGACCTGCATTCTAGTGTCTGCAATTCCCTTTCTGCCTATCAGACACTGGGAAAACTACAGAATTTCTCTGAAATGTAGTATCCTCACTCACAAATGGTAGTTCTGCAAACACTTAATCAAGCACTCTTTATGTAACACACAGTGTGGTGGGAGGTGTGCGAGGATAATGTTGCCCTGATTCCTCTATAAAACCTTTGCGAGATTAAGTGCTCAAATGCTTTGTTTCCAGCTCCAAAGGTTGATCAGTCTCATTCTGAGGAGGTCATGCAAATGGAAGCTCTTTGTGAACTGCTAAGTTCGCTAAAGATACTAGAGATACCAACTTTTGTAATGAGGATAGCAGTGCTGATGGCCATGAGGAGGAGGATACTGAGAATCATCACTAACCTGTGTTTAGGAAAGGGTTGATGCAGCTCTACTGGACTTGCCAAGGGCTTCAAAGAAGCAAATAAAACCTTCATGGGCATGGAGATGGGATAGGAAATGAGAGAAGTGTCTGCCCTGATCTACTAGAAGGTTGCTCCCTGGAGCCTACAGCACATATACAAACATTGAGTTCAAGTTCTTAGAGATCAGATTCCTGAGATCTTGATTACATGTGTCAATAAACAGATTAACACATATTACAGACAAGATCCCAGGCAGAGTTAGGCAGAAACTCAGACATAGAAGGGTCTGCTGCATTGTCGGTAATTTTCTAAGCTGCTCAATGAAATTTACAGGTTGAAATTTTTCAGAGCATCTCACTGGGAAAAATAGTCCCAGAACTGATAACTCACCCCTCCACATCCAGCTATTTTTAGTACATTGAGTGCTCGTTGCCGTAAAAGATCAAACTGAAGCACTTGACATCCACGCTAGTTTGCTCCTTGAGTTAAATAAGATTAAAATCTAGGAATGAGAAATTTTTATCTCTCATTTTTTTACATGTGATACCAATACAGTTTCTAAAAGGAATCCCAAAGTCATTACACTCTACTACTATCATTCTTTCAATAAACGTAATTGAGATTCCTGAATTTCTAAATTAGACAGCTAGATGTGTATCATATCATAATTTGTACTGAAGCCAAGATTCAGAACTCTACAGCCAAATATCCACTTCATTTTGTGTAATGATGTGTCATTGTAGATATAATCAGAATGGATAAGAATCTAAGATAAGAGTTCAAAATTATGTGTATAAATCCAAATCCAAATGATTAATGTCAGAATATATTCATTCCTTACTGCTCCTGTAACAGATCACCACACACTTAGTGGCTTAAAACAATGCAGTTCTGGAAGTCAGAAGTCCAAAATCAGTTTCACAGGGTTAACATCATAGTATTTGACAGAACTGGCTCCTTCTGGAGGCTCTGACTGGGCAATCTGTTCCTTTACCTTTCCCCCCCGCTGCCAGTAGCCACCTGTATTTGGCTTGTGGCCCCTTCCTTCATCTTCAAAGCCTGTTTATCATGCCACTTTCTCCTCTTCTGTAGTCAGATTTCTCTCTGCCTCCCTCTTAACAAGGACACTTACAATGATAATATCGCAAGGATATTATCCCCATCTGAAGATCCTCCAGGATAATCTCCCCATCTCAAGATCTTTTATTTAGTCAAATTTGCAAAATCTCCTTTTTACCATGTAAATTAACATTCACAGATTCTGGGGATTAGGATGTGGACATTTTGGGGAGCCATTATTCTGTCTACCACACAGATGCATCACTCATGATTGAGGGCTTGTATGGACCTCACCCAGATTTCCTAATGATAAAACAGCTTTTGATTTCATGTCTTGATTTGTTTATAACAGTGAGTTCTATGGAGAACTCCAGCTAGAGTAGCTGGCATTCAAGATCATGAGATGGGATAAATAGCATAAAAGAGCAAGTTGGGGCACCTGGCTGGCTCAGTCTATAGAGCATGTGACTCTTAATCTTGGGCTCATGAGTTCAAGCCCCACATGCAGATATTACCTAAAAATAAAACCTTAAAAAAAAAGAAAGTAATAAATTAAAAAGTCCCAGTGTACCTCCCTCAGGTTAACTGAGGACAGGATGATTTTACATCTCAAGAGATCTCTTGCTTGCCCTCAGTCTCCAAATGTTTAATTAAAAGCACGTCCAAAGCCAATGAAAGCCAGCCTGTGTTGAAAATCTTCAGCAGTAAACAAAACAAAAGATACTCAATGGAGATGTATTAGTTTTTTATCCAAGTGGTTTCTCCTGGAACAATTTTCTTTCAGTTTTTTATACTAACATATTATAAAAAGTCAAATCTGAAATCTGATTCAGAACAATCTCCTAAAAAAGAAATCCAATTTTCCAGGAATAGCTAATTCCTGAACCTAGATACTTGAGATGCGTCCTCAAATATCTAGACCAAGTGTATACAATCTGACTAGTTTGTCAGTATAACCATAAAATGTATTTGAAAGAGCTCTTAACAACCTAATTTAGGGTGAACAATAGATATTTAACTTTGCTAGGTAAATGCAAATCTATCACAAGAGAAATCTTCATTTGACCTTTGAAGTGAGGATTACAAGGCAGGGAGAGTTTGATCTTTCCAGCCTTTAGGATCTCATTCCTTTAAGGGGTGGGGGGAAATGGGGGAAAACTGGGGGAGGGGGAAATTTGATCTTAATCCCTGTGGGATTGAGAACCACGGATCCACCCCAAGTATTGATATGCAGAGAAGCAGCAAGGGAAGGAAAAACTGGTGAGGATAATTGATCCTCACTTCAATAAAAAGGCAGAGGTTTACACTGTAACACCTGAGGATCTTCACATTTCCTCATTTAAAGAAAATCTATGTGTATGTGTTAATATTAATTGTAAATTTCAGGGGTTCAGGTGCCACTATCTGGTGACTCCTTTATAAACCATATGACAGAGCAGATGTTGTCTGTAATAAGGCAAGCATTATTTTATAAAATTGTGCATGTTGTTTTACTTTCCAGAGGATTTATGACCTGTGCTCAAGTAGTACAGATCTGCGCATCTAAAAGTTAACTTAAAGCTCAATTTTCCACTGTCGTCATTACTGAGCATGTGGAGAAGTGTTTTGAATTCCAAATAACATTTCCCCCCCCACAAATAATTTTATTTGTATTTATCTATTTATTTTTTTAAAGTAATCTCTGCACCCAGCGTGGTACTTGAAATCACAACCCTGAGATCAAGAGTTGCACACTCTACCAAGTGAGCCAGCCAGCTGTGATGCTCCCCCCCAAAAAAGCAATCTTAAATATCTTTTCCAATAATAGTGTGGGATGGTATATTCCATTTGTTTCAATAGTTGTGTTCTTAAAATACAAACTACATTTTTATAACTCAAATTGAATGTTAATAATCCCAAAGTCTTACTATGTAAAGAAATTGGTGTGCTTCTGTTAAAGGCAGATTCCACAAAGATTATACATTATTTCTAGTCATGGAGAAACTGAGGCACAAGAAGAATGAGTGGCTGGCCCCAAAACACCAGCAGACAATTCTAGCACAGTGAACCGACAGCAGACTTTTGACCTCCAGCCAGAACCATGAAAAATATACTAACTTCCCTCCCTAAAGCTGAACATCTTTTAATTAAGATTAACTGCAAATTTAAAATGTTAAGAAAAAATTTAATCCTTTTTGGTATTCCAAGTCATTGTTTCAAACACAAATTCCCTGGAAAATTACTTCAATTGTGCACTTTTTCCTGTCCTATGTTGACCCAACCTTAGGTATCAGTGAATTTTGTTTTATTTGATTAAGTCTCATCCAACCCTTCTCCCTGGCAGTCAAGGGAAACCTCTATCCTGAATGGAAACATTTAGATTTGCTACTTTTAAACTCAAGGATTAGCTTTGCACTTGGGGAATCTTTGGGTAGCATCAAACCCACCCTACAGAATTCTGCAATTTAATTTCACTTATAAATTTAAAGGGCTTACAGCTGTCTTCACAGTTAAATGAGGATTTACGGAGTTGTTGCCTTCCCAGGTGGCAGAGGTAATTCCCCAACTGGCAGGACTTCTGCACTACCTGAAGTAGACGGTTTGACCAAGGAGGGTGAAATTAGCACACACACACAAAACATACCATCTGAGGCTTTCAGAAAATGCAGATCCAGGGGGAAATCTTAGAGCATCAGTTACTTTGAGGATTTTTTTTTTTTTTCTGTATTGTAGTTGGAGAGATTTGTGTGCTTTTTACATGCACAGCTGTGGAGCCTCTGGGGAGGTTTCTTGCTCTTTTTCATTTTTGCGTATCAGCCAAAAACCAAGATCTAAGCACCAAATGTAGTATTATAAGCCCCACATATGATGTAGGTGATTCTCCAAAGGATGCTAGACAAGGAACTGATTAAAATCCAAGTGGGCATTATAGCAGAGAGGCAGTCCCAAGCGTAGCATGATGAGGAGAGAAACAGCTGAACAGGTGGGAGCCAGGGCTTTGTTTTCTGGTTGTGTTTGTTGTTATTGCTGTTTGTTTGCTTGGTTCTCACTCTGGCTCTAACCATTCTATACAGACTTGGCCAAATTAATGGAACTTTTATTCCGTACTGGTAAGATAAATAGCTGTTGTACAAATAAATCCATGAACAAACCTGAGATTGATCTTCGCTACGTGACCTTGGCTGAGCAATTTGATCTCTATGGCTGTATTTCTTTGTCTCATGAATTAATCTAAATAAACTGTAGGATTTATTTTGGTTCCAAATATTAATAGTTAATATTTACGGAGCACTTACTGTGGGTTGGGCAATATTCTAAGCACTTCCATATACCAACTTCTTTAATCTTCACAAAATCTTAACAAGTAGTAGAATTACCTTCATTTAACAAATAAGGAATCTGAGACAGGTTAAATAACTTGTCCGATGTCAAATAGCTTGTAAGTGGCAAAAATCAAAATTAAACTAGAAAGATTGAGTCCAAACTCCATTATTCTAATGACAATTCTATACCACCTCTCTAAAATGCTATGGACAAAAAGTGAGGATGTGAATTTTTATGTACTACCTCAAACTAGATCTCTCCAAAATGTAAATATTTTTTTTATTAGCAAAGAATATATTAACCTTAATCTTTGAATCCTACCCCAACCTGAATGTTCACTGCCTTCCAAAGACCAATCGTATCTCTTGGTACCCCACCCTCAATGTCATCTCTTGGTTTACCTCATCTTTGGCTCTTATCCTGGGTCTCTGCCTGTGGCTAGGAGAAGATAGGAGAGAATCCATTGTCAATCATTTGAAAACAAACAGGAGCAGTAAGTTGAGTGTTCTGTTTTGGAGGATGCATAGAAATGTCAAATGAATGTCCAATAGGAAACAGATCACACATTTGAATGAAAGTAATTAGGAGAGTTTATTTATAAACAGACTAGATATTTATAGGGAACTTAAGGGTACCACAAGAAATAATACACCAACCTGGGGTTAGCAGCAACAGAACTATTACCACACTCCTTGGCCTGAAGGGGAGGGACTTGTTACCAGAACCGTGAAGGGGAGAGTTTTGTTGAGCAGCCACCTTTGGGAGAGTAATGACCTTAGATGGAGGGACACAGCCAGCCTGAGACCAGCCTGCGGAGAGCGGAAGAGAAACTAAATACCTGATCTCGCTTTTTTCTCTCTAGTCTTCTGGGAAGGATTCTCACTGCCAAACCCAACAGGAAACCAGTAGGCCAAGGAGTCAGTTTGTATAATCCACAGAGTAGCCTCCTGGAGAAGGAAGTGGGGTAGACAAGAATGAAAATTATATGGCGAGGGGCAAATGCAAGATACCTGGCAGATCTACATCAAGCTGATATTTACTAAGAGAGCTGCTGTGGGTCCAGCAAGGTTATTTACCCAGAAATAAATTCTGAAGACCAACCCGTAGCTCAAAATTACCTGTCTGAACCCCAAGAGTCCTTAATACTTACCAAAAGGTTTGACTTTACCACCTTTTATCTGTATCTATTTTATAAGTAATTTTGAAGAAATTTATTTCTTTATGCTCTAGTCTAAGATTTAGAGGTCAAAATGTTATAGTTTTTCCTAAGAACATTGTCTAAAATTTTCAGTGAAGTAACCAATGCAACGTCATCTCAAACCCATCCCTCCAATAGACCCTGCAGTAAGTGTCAGGATATAGTAATTACTAATTTTATCATTAAAGTATTGAGAATTTTCAAAGAGAAGGAAATGATATTCTGCCTTCTTGTGGCACCCATCAATAAAGCACCTAGCAGTTTTATATCCTTTCCATTCAAAGCACCTTTCCATTCTTTTATTAGTGATTCCTCTCATTATCTATTCAAAGTAGGGCAAAGTTTGTTTTGTGTTGTTCTATTTTTTTCCCCAATTAATAAACCTTAAGGGCAAACAGATTAGGTGACTACCAAAGATCATGCAGTAGAACAACATGGCGGTGGAAGAAATCTAGAAATTTAATCAATGTTAAACAGCAATAAGACCTCAGGGCAGCAACTTCTAACTCTGAGGTCAGGAACTTGGCTAACAGAATAGTTTCTAGTGATTCAGAAAACAAGTAGAATTATGCATAGCCAGAGAGCTCTTTAGTTACAGAGCTTGTGTTAGTCCAAATAGGCCAAAGTATGCTGCACTAACAAGCAACTCTAACACTGGAGTGGTTAACACACAGAATCTTTTTTGTTCGGCTCACAGAATCTGCTGGGGTCCAGCATCTTTGCAGACCAGCTCCCTTCCAAGTGGTAATTCAGGGATCTAGGCAGTTTTCATTTTGTAGCTGTCATCTGGAACATGAGACCCCCAGCTTGCTACACAGGAGAAAAAAGAACTGGAGGGTTTCCTTTACATGCTTTAGCCCAGAAGTGACACACATCACTTCAACTTAACAGCCTTTGGTTGGAGCTAATTACATGACCCTGCCTATCTGTTAGAGCTGGAAAATGTGTCAGAGCAAATGGATATTTGGTGAGAGGTAAATGTCTCTGCTACGGTCCCATCTCCAGATAATTATGCAGGCAGAACAGGAGCTGCTAGAGTGGGTGTGAGGGGCCACTTAGCACTTAAAAAAAAAAATAGATCCTTTTTAGTAAAGGAGTCTTGTTCTCTCTACCTTCCCCTGGATCTAAACTTCTTTACAAAAGAAGGTTAAAAATGGATACATTTATTAATGTAGTATTACCATTGAATATCATTCTAAATATTCTTGCTAAAGCAAATATGATGTAATTGCAACAGCACAGGGTTTAGAATGAGATGCTATATCCTCAGCTCTACATTGGGAATGTTACTGATTTTCTCTAGCATCAGTTTTCTTATCTATAGGATGAAAATAAAAATGCCTTGCCTTAAGGGTTGTTAGGAAAGTAGGCTATTTTGCCCTAGTCCTAAGAGCCAGGGAAGGAGTTTTGAGAAGAGACAACTGATCAGAGACATGAAGGCAGAGGAAGAATTTACAGATGAAAGGGGCTAGGAAAAATGATCTAAGAGAGGACACTATCTCAGTGTTGGGAGGGACAACTTCAAATAAGAGGATTGAAAGAAAGTCACTGGAACAGAGAGTGCAGAGGGGAACTGAACATGGACCTTGTAGGTATGTCCAGAATTTTGGTCTCTTAGAATAACTAAAAGCAAAGGGAAGACCTTGATGGAGCCTTCTTTGGCTTGACATTAAGGAAATGACAAGGTCTGGTTGTATCTCGAAAGGATCACTCAGGTTGCCTTGAGGAGAATCCAGGAAGCAAAGAGTAATGTCAAGGAGACTCATTAAGGGACCATGGAAGTAGATCAACAGAGAGATGATGATAGTTTGGATTAAGGAGGTGTGGAAAAAAGGTAAGATGGAGGAAGGTATTTAAAAGTAAAACTCAACAGGACTTGATGGCAGATGGGATCTCATGTATTAGGGAGAGGGAGGTGTGGAGAATAGTTCCTAGGTTTTGGCTTGCCCAACTGGATGAATGTACATCATTCCTTGAAATTAACCCTAGAAGGAGACTAAGTGTGGGATACAGGAGGAAGATCAAGAGTTGACTTTTAGATGTGTTGAATTTTAGTTCCTTTGAGGAATTCAAGTGGAGATGACAAGAAGAAATCTCTGTGATGTATAAAATGCCTAGTGTTTCTGGCACATAGTGCAAAAAAAAAAAAAGAATGTTGTTGTTATTATTATTATTATTATTATTATTATTATTATTACTACTACTACTCTTATGGCCTTCCACAAGCTACACCCCATTTACCCATCCAGACCAAAACAATACTATTTGCTTTCAGATAAAATTTGTCATCTTATTTCCATCTAATCTGTTTCCAACCTGTCCATCCTTTATGGCCCAGTTCAGATGTCACTTCCTCTATGCTCTAAGCTGTTCTGTCTGAGGCTCTCTTCTTTCTCGAAACTCTCTTTGGGCAGTCTTACTACTCACATGGATGCAAATTACCACCTGTGCTGATGTTCCTCAGTGCATAAGTATCTCAACTCCAATTTTCCTCTTGAGATTCAGACTCACATATTCAACCATATCTTGAATATCACTAATTGGTTATCCCACAGGTACCTCAAGTTTATTAGGATTATCACATACACATCACTTTCCCTCAAACTGCTGTTTCTTCTGTGTTCTGTATCTTAATAGATATATTAAATGTAAATTATATATAAAAATGTAATTTTTAAAACAAATTTGAACATCACATTTTAGTGTCTAAGTTCCTTAAGGCACAAATAGTGTCTGTTTGTTCACCGCAGTGTATCCAGCACCTAAGGTGATGTTTGGCACAGAGTAGGGACTCATTACATACTGAAGAAATGAATTAATTACTCCTTACTCTCTTTTATTCCTCATATTCAATAAATTACCAAGTCCCATCAATTCTTCCTTCCAAATACTCTTTTAATCCTTCCTATTATCATGAATACTAACCTAGTTCAGACTACTATAATTGCATTAATAGTGTCTTAATTAATTTCTTTGCCTCCAGTCTTGTCTCCTAAAGCAGAGATGGCTTCTTATATCCAATACCCACACTCTCTTCTTCCTTTTGGTGATAGAAGTGAGCACCATGCCTCCCAGCTAGAGACCACATTTCCCAACCTTCCTGGCACCTTCATATGACCAAGCTACGATGTCACCTGGCCAAGGATGTTCTGATCAATAACCTGAGAACAGAAGTGACATGTGCACCTTCTGAACCACATTCTTAAAATAGGAATGTTCGTCCTCCTCTTCTTTCACCTTTCTGTAGTCTGGATTGTGACAAGATAGTGGTGAGAGGTTCAGCCTTACAAGTGAAAACCTTAGGGGATGAAGGAGCCAAAAGATAAAAAGAACCCTATCCTCTTGGACTTTTTGCCACCTCAAACTTTTATGAGAGAGAAAAATAAATCTATCTTATGGAAGCCATGATTATTTGGCTTCCATTAAAATAACCAAACCAATGCCCTAACTATTAATCCCTTCTTTCTCCCAGCCAGAATCTTTCTCTTGAAATGCAGCTAAAACAATGTTATTACATTGTAAATCTGACCAGAACTTCCCCCTGTCTTATTTATTTATTTACTTATTTATTTATTTATTAAAGTGATCTCCATGCCTCATATGGGGCTCGAACTCATGACCCCAGATCAAGAGTGGCATGCTCTACCAACTGAGCCATCCAGGTGCCCCTCCCCTTGTCTTATTTATTTTTGTAGCCTTCCGAGGGCTTAGTACATGATCTTGTTTATAGCAAACACTCAATAATATTTATTGTTGATTGATAAATTATGAAGTTTTTCTAGTAGAACCTAAGTTATGAAATTTAACTCTTTCTTGTGTGTGACATCATGCATAATCACTGAATGAGATAGCAGCTTGAGGTTTCCTCAACTTCTGTAGTCACCCTGGGCTGGGCTTCACTCCCCAGCTCCATTATCTGATGACCAAACAAAGGGTCAGCAATCTTTCTGATGATGAGAATTATCCATAAAGGACAGAATTCCCCCAAGTGCCACTGACCACTGTAATGGCAAGGAAGGAATACAGTAAGAAATTGGCAGAAGCAGAGAAAACAACACAGAACTCTGTTGAGTGAGAGGCAGTAGAAAGTCATTAGATATTGGTTTGTACTTGGTGATGAAGGCTGTACTTGTGACCACTACAGATTAAACCATTATAATATCTTGAGGTGCTGCATTTCTACTGGGAAGATGATCATTTCAAATTTAGATTTCTATTCAGCTAATGTTCCTTGAGGCCCTACTCTATGCCAAGAGCTGTCCATGAAAAAAATTTCCTAAAATAGTTCAAAAGTTCTACTCCCCCTCCAGAGAGGTAGATGACCTGAGTCTTAGCAGGATCTCCCAGAATAGGACCATATTTGAAGTCCCCCCTACATGCATTCTCCCAAGTTCTAATCCACTCAGCTCCTAGAGTTGTGCTAAAATGGGGATAGTGTCAGAGACTTCATCAAGTTCAAAGCTACCTCCTCCCCCAAATGTATGTTTTTAAAATATTTGTTAATTTTTTTACTTGTATAAAGTATTTTGTCTGATAACTATGAGTTGTCAGCGAGATTCTCTCATAAAGTGCTATTTATAACGCAGTTGTTTTTCACAAAGTACTCCATTACACTTGTCATTTGGAAATGAGAGCCACATTTTTGTGTGACACACAGAACAAATTAAACCAGACAAATAAAAGCACCTGGGCAACTGATACCTTCAGCTGGGTCCCTACAATTCCTCATTAGTTTATATTTACTTTCTCTCTTTTTTTTTTAATTTATTGTTCAAATTTTACAGCTCAAAGAAATTAGCTAATCTAGATATTAAAAGGCAATGAGTACCATTTGGAACTGAAAGTGTCCTTGTTCATAGTGAAGTTTTTAAGTGATCCAAGTTTTTGTTGTTTTCCCCATGGACTCTAGTTCACAAGGCAGAGAAGTTTTAAAGTAATGTAAATAACACAAATTCCCAATTGCTTAAAAAAAAATTGCAGCTTGCTTTCTAAAAACTCATCTCAGTTTTAAACCGACTAAAGTTTAGAAAATTCCTGTAGTTGACCTGAGCAGAAGAAACACCTGAAGCCTTGAGGCACAGTAACTTTTAGAAGAAAAAAACACATTAATATTTCATGTGGAAGGAATTTTTCAAGGTGCATATCAGTTGTCCAAGCCAGTGAGATCACTCACTTTCACCACCAGTTTGTGTCTTTTGAGTTCCATTTGGTATGATTACCTCTAGTCTTATTTTTACTGTTTTTTATCTCATAAAAGTAGTTATCATTATATAGCAATAATAATAATAATAATAATAAAGTATACGTAATATTTTTTCCCCTGGACATTAAACAATAAGCATATTTTGACTGCAGCTACATGTTCTTCATGGCCATTATAATAGGCAGAATAATTGTTCCTCCAGATGTTTATGTCCTAATTCCTGGTACCTGTTACTGTTACCTTACATGGCAGAAGCAAACTTGCAGATGTGATCCAGTTAAGGACTTTGAGATAGGGAGATTATTTTGGATTATCTAATCAGCTGGGTCCTTCAACGTAGAGAAGCATTCCCAGCTGTGCTCAGAAGATGTGACTGTAGAAGACTGGTCAGAGGGATACACATTGCTGGATTGAAGAAGGAGAAAGGGGGTCATGAGCCAAGGAATACCTCTAGAAGCTGGTAAATTCAAAGAAACAGATTTTCCCTTAATAATGTTCAAACTTGGGGACATTTGTATTGTTGGTGTTGCATTATTTGTGCTTTGCTCTGGTGCTGTGCTCACATAATATTCCTAGAGAGCTAGACTGGACGACGGAACAGGGCATAACTCAAGAGGGAAAAATAGAATAAATAAATCATTTTAAATAAATCAAGATGGAGGGGCGCCTGGGTGGCTCAGTTGGTTAAGTGTCTGCTTTCAGCTCCGGTCAGAATCCCAGGGTCCTGGGATCTAGTCCCATGTCAGGCTCCCTGCTCAGTGAGGAGTCTGCTTCTCCTTCTCCCTCTGTCTGCTGCTCCCCCTGCTTGTGCTCATGTTCTCTTTTTCTCTGTCAAATAAATAAATAAAATCTTTTAAAAAATAAATCAAGATGGAAAAATAGAATAAACGAAATAAAATAGTTAAATTTTACAGTTACTTTAGCTTATGTCTTATTTTGACAGAAGTTTCTGGAGCCAAACTTGGAAATACCTTTTCCATTGTGTTCTGATGGATGGGCAGAAAGTCATGATAAATATTGGGAGGGTGACCCCAGGAAAGTGAGGGGCAGGACTTCTCGGAAGGCACAGTAGTCACTTTCCTCAAGGTAGACAGCTACATATTAGTTGATCAGACACTTGACTATTAGCTCCCAATAAGTCTTAGTTATTAGTAATTAATTGTGACCCAAGGGAATGTTATATAGCCATGAAAACTATCATGCATATTCATTTTTTAATAGATGTTCATGATATGTTGGTAGAAAAAGAAGGTAATGGAACAGTATGAGAATATTAGTCAACTGTTATTTGGAAAATTTTGGAAGGATGGCAATCTCCGGGCAGTAGGCTTTCAGGAGAGGTATTTTCTGTTTGGTTATCAACATAACTCTTTTTTTTTTTTTTTTTTTTTTTACAATGACTGTGAACTACCAGTACTATATAATAATAAATGTTTCTAAATGTGTAACAACACTAATGTGAACTTTCCAGAGTCAGATTTTCATTAGTAGCTGTACAAACATGCTGGGGATATAACAATTCCCCTTGGAGTCTCAGAGCTGGTTACCCCATGGCAGACAAAAGTAGAAAACTGACGTGGCTTGAAAAATACCAGCCACATTTCTCATCAGGACACCCTGAGAACCATTCAAAAACTTGTGAATGAAGTTTGATTGCCCATCTGCGTCTCAAAAACCCTCCAGGGATAGGAAAGACAGCCACAATCCTAGCCCATGTTAAGCAATTATACAGAGATTAAAAAAAAAAAAATCAACAACTTGCTCTTGGAGTAATAGATATCACTCCAGGACCAATCCTGTACTTTACCAGCACAGGACAATGTCTAAGAAGGGCTTAAAATTAGAGGCTAACTAATGCCATGACTCAAGATGCTCAGAATACTTGAAGTAGAGTAATTGAGAAATTTATGAAGAATCCATATTTTACCTCATCTGTAACTATCAGTTGAAGATTATCCTTGCATTACAGTCCTGGTATATAATGTTCCAAGTTAGTCCTCTGACTCCGGAACTCATTGTCCCTATGTAAGACATGTCATAAGAGAAAAGGAAGTTGCCATAAGTGAAGATGGACTGAAAGCACTTGTAATTCTTTCCAGTAAGAGATATGTGAAGGGCTCTTCATGTCTTACAGAGCACCAAAACTGTTTTTGGGAGGGGGATAGGACAGAATGTATACATGTGTGCCAACATTCAGGACTGGATTTTGAATCAAGACCTTACTATACTTCATAGAAATATTATGGAGTTGAAAACTCTGAAGAGGTTAGCATTACATAATATCCTTATCTGACTTAGAATGGACTTTACGCCATCAGTTCAAATACAAATGACCAAAATGGCAGACACTGAGTACAAACTTTTTGTTGATACCAAAAAGAAGCAGATTCAGCTGAATTTCCTAACTTCTGCGTTTAAATCATCAGAGACTCTATTGTTGCAGAAGCTTAGACTTCTAGCTATAATTCAAAGAAATCAGCAGTAGCAGTTCAAGAACAAAACACATAGTTATGTGATTGAACTACAGTCACCCCAAACTATTAGGAAACAGAGGTTCAGGCTTAAGTTGGCAGAATTTTTAAAAGTACTGCATTTGTAGTATAGTAAAGATATAGAAGGCAAGATTTGATGTATAAGTACTTTATTGTAGTATTTGTCTTTTACAGAAAAAACACCAAAAAAAAAAAAAAAAAAGCTTATGTCCGTTTTACTCTTCAATTGCTTAGATGAAAGAATATTGGCCTAACCCATCCTGGTTTGGAATATAAGGCTTTCAAATCTAGTATTGTCAAAGTTTCTTATAAACATTCATCTTCAAAATTAAGTTTGAAAATATAGGAATTGTCTGTATTTACATTGAAACAGGTCTTACTGGATTTGTGGCCAGAGCCATGATATAATAAACTCATTTATAAGTTTTCTTTCTCTTCTTGAAGTAGAATTACCAGCAGTGTTCTGACTGGGGTGTGAAAGGCAGACAAAAGAAAATTTTAAGTATAACATACAACTAGCCTTCAAATGATACCATTTGATACCACTGATTGTACAAAAAGTACTTTCTTAATGTAGGACACTTGAGAGAAGCCAGACTCTAAATCTATAACTGTTGAAAAGAAAGGACATTTTGTACAAAATTAGCAGCTTATTTTATAGTAATTATATTGTATTGATGTAAGCATTCTTCATAATTTTTAAAAAGCAGCTTTCTTATTATTTCTATCATATATAACCCATCTTTCTCTAGCAAAACAGTTATAAAGAGGCAGTCCTACTCAATTTGGATTTATAATCAGGCTTTCACAGTCTAAAGATCACAGAATTACCATTCTTGGTGATCCTAAACTTTTGTTAAAAAGTTGGTTTTTATATAAGTGTTAAATTCTTATGTGATTCAGAAGGAGAAGTCTTATTTCATCATCAATGATTTCCATAGATTTCATCATCTACCAAAGACATCTTCAGAAGTTCAAAGGCTAGTGGCCAAGTAGAGAGGTCTCAGATTTTAAGATAACCCTTACATTAAAAATTTTTACTAAGTGATTTCCACCTCAAACAAAAGCTCACCAGTCTCTGAAATATATGGGTGTCAATGGCCACTTATAATTTTAAAAAATACGTTAAGTAAACTTAGAAGCTCAGGAGGTGTCTTTGAGTGCTTGGTATATTATCAGTGAAAGGACGTCTCAACTGGCCAGAACCCCCAAACATTTGACACAGTGTCTCAGGCAAGAAATGAAAAAAACATATTTAAGGAAAGCTTTTGTTTTCCAAGGACTATCAGCTGATTGAATAATGGTTTTACATTTCAGCATCAGCTGGGAAGGAGCACTACCACTGAGAGAGGTTACCACCTTGCTTTGTAGACACCAAACCAGTGAAACAGTGGCACTGTTCTACAGTAAGAAAGGACAGATGGGGTTCTTAGCTCTCTCCAGCTCCCGATCCCAGCTTTCCTGGGGATCTGGAGATGGATAGTTGGTGCCAGATGCATGCTGAAAGAATTCTCAGGAAACTCATGGAAATAGTTAAATTTACAGTAAACCTGATTTAAGTTACTGAGTAGCCAAAAATTTACTTTTTGCCTATGGATCTTCAGCCCCAGTAGGGGTCTACCTTTCAACTTGTTCCTAAATGTTCACTTCCCTTCTGTGAGTAATCATCATCATCATCATCATCATCATCATCATCAGTAACACTTGTGGTCTTACTCTTTGCTAGGTACTGTGTTAACAATACTGCATGCATTATTTATCATTTTTTTATTCTCATATGATGCTGAGATGGGTGTTCTCCTTATTTATAAGTATAGAAAATGGTTTAGATCGTTCCTATTTCACACAGGGACTAAGTGGTACAGTCCAGTGTTGAACCCAGGCAGTCTAACTCACAGCCCACTATCTTCACCACTATTCTACCAACCACTTCACTCAATAAAGGAAAAAGTATTAATCATCATTGAAAATTTCACAGATTATAATTATGCCAGTGTTCACTACCAACTAAGTAACCATATCATCTTCTCTAAGAGCTTCTCTATGTTTTATAAAATGTCTCATTCTTGCTCTAGGCATAAACACTGGTGAGTGGGGGGGTGGGTGCATAGAGAAGGGGGCCTTCTCACCACTGGAGAGCTGATTAATTTACAATTAGCAAAGATGAAAAGGTCCCTTTCTGAAACTTTTGCTTGGGGGCCTAGAATTAAAACTTAGTCACTGAATCCTGTCTCTTTTTTGGGGGAAGAAGATCCATCTCTAGGTCTCAAGTTCCCTCTCCACAGCTCAACTGAGACAGTCCCCTGATGTGGAGTTTCAATGTGGAGTCTCTGCAGGCGATCTGTATATAGTCTTTTGTGCTTATTCTCAAAACTCGATCTTTTACTTTTTTCAACCGTATATTATAAAAAATTTTAAATATACAGAGAAAATGAAAGTATTTTAAAAAATAGTACAATGGATTGCCATTGACCCATCACCACCTAGATTCAACACTCATATACCTGCTACCTCGTTGTTAATATATTTAGGCATATTTAAACATATTTATTTACAATGACCCTTCACTACTTAATACTGTAGTTAAGAACATCCTCTTATATAATCACATACCCTTAACATATCTAAGAAAATTAACGTTATTGCTCTAATATCATATAATACCCAGTCCAAACTCATATTCCCCCATTTATTTCAAACTTGTTTCTTATGGTTGATTTTTTTAAAATTAGTATTAAAAAAATGGGAAAAAAAATTAGTATTAAGACAATGTATATGCATTGCATTTGCTTGTTGTATCACTTTGGTATTTTTTATTCTAAAAGAATCTTTCCCTATCTGTCCTTTTTTGTGTGTGACACCAACATTTTAAGGAAACTAAGAAGTTTTTGTATGATGTTCCACATTCTGTATGTGTTTGCTTCCTCTTCGAGTCATTAACTTGTTCCTCTTGCCCTTATAATTCCTATAAACTGGGAAGTTTAAGGGTTTGAAAAGATTTTGGCAGAAGTACTTCATAGGTGATGCTTTCGGTCTTGGGGTACACGAGGTCAGCTGTGTCATTCTTTCTAATCTAACATGAGATCTTGGCTTTGTAAAGATATTTCTTGGGGCACCTGGGTAGCTCAGTAGGATAGGTATATAACTCTTGGTTTTGGCTCAGGTCATGATCTCAGGGTTGTGAGATTGAGTGTTGGCCTCTGTACTGGGCATGGAGTCTGCTTAGGATTCTCTCTCTCTCCCTCTGCCCCACCCCCAGCTCACGCTCACACACTCTCTCTCCAAAAAAAAAAAAAAAAAAAAAAAAGATATTTCTTTCTCTTTGAAATTAACAAGAAATCTGTGGGATTATACTTAGGCATCATTCAAATACACTGTTCCACTACATCTTTTCATTTAATGGCTTTCTAATCCATTGATGATCCTTCCATTAACTGGCTTTCCTTCTTGTATAGAGTTTGAAATAATTATTTTTCTCCATGTGGTTATGACACCAACTTAATAGGTTCATGTGCTTTTAATTTGGGGGTTTGATTTCAATTTTAGAGTTTTTCTTTTTAACTGATTTTACCTTTCTATATAAAAAACGCTTATAGAGTTAAAAGTTTAAGGTATATGAAAAGATATATACCCCAAAAAATTGAAAGCAAGAACTCAAACAGATATTTGTACACCCATATTCATAGTAACATTATACACAGTAGCCAAAAGGTGGAAGGAACCAAGTGCCCGCTGATGGATGAATGAAGAAAAAAATGTGGTACATTCTCACAATAGAATATTATTCAGCCTTAAAGAGGAAGGAAATTCTGACATATGCTACATGGATGAACCTCGAAGACATTATGAAAAGTGAAATAAGCCAGTTACAAAAAAATAAATACTGTATGAGTCCAATTATATGAGGTGTACCTAAAGTAAAAAATTCATCAAAGAGAAAGTATAATAATAGTTGCTGGAATTTGGGGGAGGGGAGAATGAGAAGTTGTTTAATGGAGGGGTGCCTGGGTGACTCAGTCATTAAGCATCTGCCTTTGGCTCAGGTCATGATCCCAGGGTCCTGGGATCAAGCCCCGCATCGGGCTCCCTGCTCAGGGGGAAGCCTGCTTCTCCCTCTCCCACTTCCCCTGCTTGTGTTCCCTCTCTCACTGTGTCTCTCTCTGTCAAATAAATAAATAAAATCTTTAAAAAAAAAAAAGTTGTTTAATGGATATAGTTTTAGTTTTTCAAGATGAAAAGAATTTTGAATACTGAATGCATAACAATGTGAAAATAGTTAACACTACTGAACTATACATTTAAAAATAGTTAAGATGGTAAATTTTACCTTATGTGTATTTTACCAAAATTAAAATGATTTATATTAAAAATAAAAAATTAAAAATAAAAATTTAATTTAAATTAATTTAAATTAAAAATACAGACTCAGGATGGATTTACTAGTGAATGCTACAAAACATTTAAAGAATTAAGGCCTGAGGAGCAAGATGGTGGAGGAGTAGGAGACCTAAATTTTGTCTGGTCCCAGGAATTCAGCTAGACAGGGATCAAACCATTCTGAACACCTATGAACTCAACAGGGGATCAAAGTAAATAATAGTAGCAACTCTCTGAACAGAAAAGTGACCACTTTCTGGAAGGTCTCTTATGATTTCTTTAATGTATATTTTTCTGGGGTCATTGTTACCCTGTTAGCATTTTGTTCTCTCATTCATCTATTCTCCTCTGGATAAAATGACAAGATGGAAAAATCACCTCAAAAAAAAGAACAAGAGGCAGTACCAACTGCCAGGGACCTAATAAATACAGACATTAGTAAGATGTCAGAACTAGAGTTCAGAATGATGATTTTAAAGATATTAGCTGGACTTGAAAAAAGCATGGATGACATTAGAGAAATCCTTTCTGGAGACATAAAATAACTAAAATCTAACCAAGTCAAAATCAAAAAGGCTATTAATAAGGTGAAATCAAAAATGGAGGCAGAAGAGAGAATTAGTGATATAGAAGACCAAATGATGGAAAACAAAGAAGCTGAGAAAAAGAGAGATAAACAACTACTGGATCACGAGGGCAGAATTCGAGAGATAAGTGATACCATAAAACAAAACAATATTAGAATAATTGGGATCCCAGAAGAAGAAGAAAGAGAGAGAGGGGCAGAAGGTATATTGGAGCAAATTATAGCAGAGAACTTCCCTAATCTGGGGAAGGATACAGGCATCAAAATCCAGAAGGCACAGAGAACCCCCCTCAAAATCAGTAAAAATAGGTCAACACCCAGACATCTATTAGTAAAACTTATGGGTATCAGAGACAAAGAGAAAATCCTGAAAGCAGCTAGGGAGAAGAGATACATAACCTACAATGGTAGAAACATTAGATTGGCAACAGACCTCTCCACAGAGACCTGGCAGGCCAGAAAGGACTGGCAGGATATATTCAGAGCACTAAATGAGAAAAATATGCAGCCAATAATCCAGCTAGGCTGTCATTGAAAATAAAAGGAGAGATAAAAAGCTTCCAGGACAAACAAAAACTAATGGAATTTGCAAACACAAAACCAGCCTTACAAGAAATCTTGAAAGGGGTCCTCTAAGCAAAGAGAGAGCCTAAAAGCAACACAGACCAGAAAGGAACACAGACAATATACAGTAACAGTCACCTTACAGGCCAATACAATGGCACTAAATTCATATCTTTCAATAGTTACCCTGAATGTAAATGGGCTCAATGCCCCAATCCAAAGACACAGGCGACCAGATTGGATAAAAAAACAAGACCCATCGATATGCTGTCTGCAAGAGACTCATTTTAGACCCAAAGACACCCCCAGATTGAAAGTGAAGGGGTGGAAAACCATTTACCATGCTAATGGACACTAAAAGAAAGCTGCGGTGGCAATCCTTATATCAGACAAATTAGATTTTAAACCAAAGACTGTAATAAGAGATGAGGAAGGACACTATATCCTACTTAAAGGGTCTATCCACCAAGAAGATCTAACAATTGTAAATATCTATGCCCCTAACATGGGAGCAGCCAATTATATAAGCCAATTAATAACAAAAACAAAGAAACACATCGACAACAATACAATAATAGTGGGGACTTTAACACCCTGCTTACTGAAATGGACAGATCATCTAAGCAAAAGATCAACAAGGAAATAAAGACTTTAAATGACACACTGGACCAAATGGACTTCACAGATATATTCAGAACATTCCATCCCAAAGCAACAGAATACACATTCTCTAGAGTCCATGGAATATTCTCCAGAATAGATCACATCTTAGGTCACAAATCAGGTCTCAACTGGTACCAAAAGACTGGGATCATTCCCTGCATATTTTCAGACCACAATGCTAGGAAACTAGAACTCAGTCACAAGAAGAAAGTCAGAAAGAACTCAAATACATGGAGGCTAAAGAGCATCCTACTAAAGAATGAATGGGTCAACCAGGAAATTAAAGAATTTTTAAAATTCTTGGAAACCAATGAAATGAAAACACAACTGTTCAAAATCTTTGGGATGCAGCAAAGGCAGTCCAAAGAGGAAAGTACATAGCAATACGAGCCTCTCTCAAGAAACAAGAAAGGTCTCAAATACAAAACCTAACCCTACACCTAAAGGAGCTGGAGAAAGAACAGCAAATAAGGCCTAAACCCAGCAGGAGAAGAGAAATAATAAAGATCAGAGCAGAAATCAATGAAATAGAAACCAAAAGAACAGTAGAACAGATCAACAAAACTAGGAGCTGGTTCTTTGAAAGAATTAACAAGATTGATAAACCCCTGACCTATAACCACTAAGGAAATTGAAGCAGTCATCAAAAATCTCCCAACAAACAGAAGTCCAGGGCCAGATGGCTTCCCAGGGGAATTCGACCAAACATTTAAAGAAGAATAAATACCTATTCTTCTGAAACTGTTCCAAAAAATAGAAATGGAAGGAAAACTTCCAAACTCGTTTTATGAGACCACCATTACCTTGATCCAAAACCAGACAAAGACGCCAACAAAAAGGAGAATTACAGACCAATATCCCTGATGAACATGGATGCAAATATTCTCACCAAAATACTAGCCAATAGGATCCAACAGTACATTAAAAGGATTATTCACCACAACCAAGTGGGATTTATGCCTGGGCTGCAGTGTTGGCTCAACATCCACAAATCAATCAACATGATACAATACATTAACAAAAGAAAGAACAAGAATCATATGATCCTCTCAATAGATGCAGAAAAAGCATTTGACAAAGTACAGCATCCTTTCTTGATCAAAACTCTTCAGAGTATAGGCATAGAGGGTACATACCTCAATATCATAAAAGCCATCTATGAAAAACCCACAGCCAATATCATTCTCAATGGGGAAAAACTGAGAGCTTTCCCCCTAAGGTCAGGAATACAGCAGGGATGTCCACTATCACCACTGCTATTCAACATAGTATTGGAAGTCCTAGCCACAGCAATCAGACAACAAATAGAAATAAAAGGCATTCAAATTGGCTAAGAAGAAGTCAAACTCTCACTCTTTGCAGGTGATATGATACTTGATGTGGAAAACCCAAAAGACTCTACCCCAAAACTTCTAGAATTCATACAGGAATTCAGTAAAGTGGCAGGATATAAAATCAATGCACAGAAGTCAGTGGCATTCCTATACACCAACAACAAGACAGAAGAAAGAGAATTTAAGGAGTCGATCCATTTACAATTGCACCCAAAACCATAAGATACCTAGGAATAAATCTAACCAAAGAGGCAAAGGATCTGTACTCAGAAAACTATAAAATACTCATGAAAGAAATTGAGGAAGACACAAAGAAATGGAAAAACGTTCCATGCTCATGGATTGGAAGAACAAATATTGTGAAGGTGTCAATGCTACCTAGAGCAATCTACACATTTAATGCAATACCCATCAAAATACCGCCAACCTTTTTCAAAGAAATGGAACAAATAATCCTAAAATTTGTATGGAACCAGAAAAGACCCCGAATAGCCAGAGGAATATTGAAAAAGAAAAGCAAAGCTGGCGGCATCACAATTCCGGACCTCCACCTCTATTACAAAGCTGTCATCATCAAGACAGTCTGGTACTGGCACAAAAACAGACATATAGATCAATGGAACAGAATAGAGAGCCCAGAAATGGACCCTCAACTCTATGGTCCACAAATGGTGTTGGGGAAATTGGACAGCCACATGCAGAAGAATGAAACTGGACCATTTCCTTACACCACACACAAAAATAGACTCCAAATGGTTGAAAGACATCAATGTGAGACAGGAGTCCATCAACATCCTAAAGGAGAACACAGGTGGCAAACTCTTCAAGCTCAGCTGCAGCAACTTCTTCCTAGAAACATTGCCAAAGGCAAGGGAAGCAAGGGCAAAAATGAACTATTGGGACTTCATCAAGATAAAAAGCTTTTGCACAGCAAAAGAAACAGTCCACAAAACCAAAAGACAACCGACAGAATGGGAGAAGATATTTGCAAATGACATATCAGATAAAGGGCTAGTATCCAAAATCTATAAAGAACTCATCAAACTCAACACCCAAAGAACAAAGAATCCAATCAAGAAATGGGCAGAAGACATGAACAGATATTTTTCCAAAGAAGACATCCAAATGGCCAACAGACACATGAAAAAGTGCTCAACATCGCTCGGCATCAGGGAAATCCAAATCAAAACCTCAAGGAGATACCACCTCCACCAGTCAGAATGGCCAAAATTAACAAGTCAGAAAACGACAGATGTTGGCAGGGATGCAGAGAAAGGGGAACCCTCCTACACTGTTGGTGGGAATGCAAGCTGGTGCAGCCACTCTGGAAAACAGTATGGAGGTTCCTCAAAAAGTTGAAAATAGAGCTACCCTACGATCCAGCAATTGCATTACTGGGTATTTTCCCCAAAGATACAAACATAGGGACCCAAAGGGGTACGTGCACCCCGATGTATATAGCAACAATGTCCACAATAGCCAAACTGTGGAAAGTGCCAAGATGTCCATCGACAGATGAATGGATAAAGAAGATGTGGTGTATATATATCTATATATATCTATATCTATCTATCTATCTATCTATCTATCTATCTATCTATCTATATCTATCTATCTATCTATCTATCTATCTATCTATACACACACACACAATGGAATATTATGCAACCATCAAAAGGAATGAGATCTTGCCATTTGCAAGGACGTGGATGGAACTGGAGGGTGTTATGCTGAGCAAAATAAGTCTATCAGAGAAAGACATGTATCATATGACCTCACTGATATGAGGAATTCTTAATCTCAGAAAACAAACTGAGGGTTGTTAGAGTGGTGGGGGGTGGGAGCGATGGGGTGGCTGGGTGATAGACACTGGGGAGGGTATGTGCTCTGGTGAGCGCTGTGAATTGTGCAAGACTGTTGAATCACAGATCTGTACCTCTGAAACAAATAATGCAATATATGTTAAAAAAAGAAGAAGAAGAAGATAGCAGAAGGGGAAGAATGAAGGGGGAGAGATCGGAGGGGGAGATGAATCATGAGAGACTATGGACTCTGAAAAACAAACTGAAGGTTCTAGAGGAGAGGGGGTGGGAGGATGGGTTAGCCTGGTGATGGGTATTAAAGAGAGCCCATTCTGCATGGAGCACTGGGTGTTATACGCAAACAATGAATCATGGAACACTACATCAAAAACTAATGATGTAATGTATGGTGATTAACATAACAATAATTTTTTTTTTAAAAAAGCAGATTATTACAGTTGACTCTTAAACAACATGAGTTTGAACTGCATGGGCTCACTGATATGCAGTTTTCTTTTCAATAAATATACAGTACTATGAAAAAAAAAAGAAACAAATGGTATTTAGGGGTAACCAATGCTGAAAAAAAGTGTTCAAATATTTTCTTTTTCCATCAGTAGCCTCAAATTCATGAATCAGAAGGTTGTTTATAATCAATTATTTTGCAATTTGTCAGATTTACATAAATTAGGAAACTTGTTAGACACTATGAATACCTAGAACAATGTATATTTCAATAAAATGAAAATGTTGTCCATGAATAAAAATGCAAAAATAAATGGAAGCCTTAGCTCTCTGTGTACATGAAAAAAAAAAAAAAAACTTGATAAAAATAAATTTTAAAATGGACAAAGGACTTGAATAGATATTTCTTCAAAGTAAACACATGCATGACCAACAGAGATGTGAAAAGGTGCTCAACACCATTAATCATCAAGGAAATGCAAATTAAGACCATGAGATAACATCTCACACCCCTAAGGGTGGCTACTATTATAAAAATAAAAGAGAATAAGTGGTGGTAAGGATGTCAAAAAAGGGAACAATGATACACTGTTGGAGGGAATGTAAATTGATACACCCATTATGGACAATAGTATGGAGGGCCCTAAAAATTTTAAAAATAGAGCTGTCATACGATCCAGCAATCACACTTCTAGATATATGGGCAAAAGAATCCAAAGCAAGGTCTTGAAGGGAAATCTGCACTCCCAGGCTCATTGAAACATTATTCACAATAGCCAAGATATGGAAACAACCTAAATGTCCATCAACAGATAAATGGTTAAAGAAAATGCAGTATATACATAACATGTAATATTATTCTGCACTTAAAAAAAGAAAGAAATCCTGCCATTTGCAACAACATGGATGGATCTGGAGGACTCTGAATAAAATAAACCAGACTTAGAAAGACAAATAGTGAATAATCTCATTTATAGGTAGAATCTAAAATAGTCCAATTCATAGAAGCACAAAGTAGAATGATTATCAGGGGTTTAGGGAAAGTAGAAAATGGGGAGATGGTGGTCAAAGGGTACAAAGTTTCAGTTATGCAAGATAAGTAAGTAGGATCTCTACTAGATAGTCTAGTACCCATAGCTACGATACTGTATTGCATATTCAAAATTTGCTAAGATGGTAGATCTTTTTTTTTATAAATTTTTTTATTCTTATGTTAATCCTCATACATTACATCATTAGTTTTAGATGTAGTGTTCCATGATTCATGGTTTGTGCATAACATCCAGTGCTCCATGCAGAATATGCCCTCCTCAATACCCACCACCAGGCTAACCCATCCTCCCACCCCCCTCCCCTCTAGAACCCTCAGTTTGTCTTTCAGAGTCCATCATCTCTCAGGGTTCGTCTACCCCTCCGATTTCCCCCCCTTCATTCTTCCCCTCTTGCTACCTTCTTCTTTTTTCTTAACATATATTGCATTATTTGTTTCAGAGGTACAGATCTGAGATTCAACAGTCTTGCACAATTCACAGCACTCACCATAGCACATACCCTCCCCAGTGTATATCACCCAGTCACCCCATCCCTCCCACACCCCCCACTCCAGCAACCCTCAGTTTGTTTCCTGAGATTAAGAATTCCTCATATCAGTGAGGTCATATGATACATGTCTTTCTCTGTTTGACTTATTTCGCTCAACATAATACCCTCCAGTTCCATCCACGTCCTTGCAAATGGCAAGATCTCATTCCTTTTGTTGGCTGCATAATATTCCATTGTATATATATACCACATCTTTTTCCATTCATCTGTCGATGGACATCTTGGCTCTTTCCATAGTTTGGCTATTGTGGACATTGTTGCTATATACATCGGGGTGCACATACACCTTTGGGTCCCTATGTTTGTATCTTTGGGGAAAATACCCAGTAATGCAATTGCTGGATCATAGGGTAGCTCTATTTTCAACTTTTTGAGGAACCTCCATACTGTTTTCCAGAGTGGCTGCACCAGCTTGCATTCCCACCAACAGTGTAGGAGGGTTCCCCTTTCTCCGCATCCCTGCCGACATCTGTCGTTTCCTGACTTGTTAATTTTGGCCATTCTGACTGGTGTGAGGTGGTATCTCCTTGAGGTTTTGATTTGGATTTTCCTGATGCCGAGCGATGTTGAGCACTTTTTCATGTGTCTGTTGGCCATTTGGATGTCTTCTTTGGAAAAATATCTGTTCATGTCTTCTGCCCATTTCTTGATTGGATTCTTTGTTCTTTGGGTGTTGAGTTTGATGAGTTCGTTATAGATTTTGGATACTAGCCCTTTATCTGATATGTCATTTGCAAATATCTTCTCCCATTCTGTCGGTTGTCTTTTGGTTTTGTTGACTGTTTCCTTTGCTTTGCAAAAGCTTTTTATCTTGATGAAGTCCCAGTGGTTCATTTTTGCCATTGCTTCCCTTGCCTTTGGCGATGTTTCTAGGAAGAAGTTGCTTCGGCTGAGGTCAAAGAGGTTGCTGCCTGTGTTCTCCTTTAGGATTTTGATGGACTCCTGTCTCACATTGAGGTCTTTCAACCATTTTGAGTCTATTTTTGTGTGTGGTGTAAGGAAATGGTCCAGTTTCATTCTTCTGCATGTGGCTGTCCAATTTTCCCAACACCATTTGTTGAAGAGACTGTCTTTTTTCCATTGGACATTCTTTCCTGCTTTGTCAAATATTAGTTGACCATAGAGTTGAGGGTCCATTTCTGGGCTCTCTATTCTGTTCCATTGATCTATGTGCCTGTTTTTGTGCCAGTACCATACTGTCTTGATGATTACAGCTTTGTAATGGAGCTTGAAGTCCGGAATTGTGATGCCGCCAGCTTTGCTTTTCTTTTTCAACATTCCTCTGGCTATTCGGGGTCTTTTCTGGTTCCATACAAATTTTAGGATTATTTTTTCCATTTCTTTGGAAAAAGTGGATGGTGTTTTGATGGGGATTGCATTGAATGTGTAGATTGCTCTAGGTAGCATTGACATCTTCACAATATTTGTTCTTCCAATCCATGAGCATGGAACGTTTTCCCATTTCTTTGTGTCTTCCTCAATTTCTTTCATGAGTATTTTATAGTTTTCTGAGTACAGATCCTTTGCCTCTTGGTTAGATTTATTCCTAGGTATCTTATGGTTTTGGGTGCAATTGTAAATGGATCAACTCCTTAATTTCTCTTTCTTCTGTCTTGTTGTTGGTGTATAGGAATGCCACTGACTTCTGTGCATTGATTTTATATCCTGCCACTTTACTGAATTCCTGTATGAGTTCTAGCAGTTTTGGGGTGGAGTCTTTTGGGTTTTCCACATAAAGTATCATATCATCTGCAAAGAGTGAGAGTTTGACTTCTTCTTAGCCAATTTGGATGCCTTTTATTTCTATTTGTTGTCTGATTGCTGTGGCTAGGACTTCTTTTTTTTTTAAAGATTTTATTTATTTATTTGACAGAGAGAGAGATAGCGAGAGCAGGAACACAAGCAGGGGGAGTAGGAGAGGGAGAAGCAGGCTTCCTGCCGAGCCGGGAGCCCGATGTGGGACTCGATCCCAGGACCCTGAGATCATGACCTGAGCTGAAGGCAGACGCTTAACGACTGAGCCACCCAGGCGCCCAGGACTTCTAATACTATGTTGAATAGCAGTGGTGATAGTGGACATCCCTGCCGCGTTCCTGACCTTAGGGGAAAA